>NW_027033738.1:0-6736 GCF_034236695.1 Oncorhynchus nerka | reverse complement strand
GTGCACTACCCTATAGACCCTGGTCAGAAGTAGTGCACTACCCTATAGACCCTGGTCAGAAGTAGTGCACTACCCCTGGTCAGAAGTAGTGCACTACCCTATAGACCCTGGTCAGAAGTAGTGCACTACCCTATAGACCCTGGTCAGAAGTAGTGCACTACCCTATAGGCCCTGGTCAGAAGTAGTGCACTTATTTTTAGGCCATGGTCAGAAGTAGTGCACTACCCTATAGACCCTGGTCAGAAGTAGTGCACTACCCTATAGGCCATGGTCAGAAGTAGTGCACTACCCTATAGGCCATGGTCAGAAGTAGTGCACTACCCTATAGGCCATGGTCAGAAGTAATGCACTACCCTATAGGCCCTGGTCAAAGTAGTGCACTACCCTATAGGTACTGGTCAGAAGTAGTGCACTACCCCTGGTCAGAAGTAGTGCACTACCCTATAGGTCCTGGTCAGAAGTAGTGCACTACCCTATAGGTCCTGGTCAGAAGTAGTGCACTACCCCTGGTCAGAAGTAGTGTACTACCCTATAGGTACTGGTCAGAAGTAGTGCACTACCCCTGGCAGAAGTAGCACTACCCTATAGGCCCTGGTCAGAAGTAGTGCACTACCCTATAGGTACTGGTCAGAAGTAGTGTACTACCCCTGGTCAGAAGTAGTGCACTACCCCTGGTCAGAAGGTGTGCACTACCCTATAAACCCTGGTCAGAAGTAGTGCACTACCCTATAGGTCCTGGTCAAAAGTAGTGCACTACCCCTGGTCAGAAGTAGTGCACTACCCTATAAACCCTGGTCAGAAGTAGTGTACTACCCCTGGTCAGAAGTAGTGCACTACCCTATAAACCCTGGTCAGAAGTAGTGCACTACCCTATAGGTCCTGGTCAGAAGTAGTGCACTACCCTATAGGTCCTGGTCAGAAGTAGTGCACTACCCTATAGACCATGGTCTGAAGTAGTGCACTACCCTATAGACCCTGGTCAGAAGTAGTGCACTACACCTAGTCAGAAGTAGTGCACTACCCCTGGTCAGAAGTAGTGCACTACCCTATAGGCCCTGGTCAGAAGTAGTGCGCTACCCTATAGACCCTGGTCAGAGGTAGTGCACTACCCTATAGACCCTGGTCAGAAGTAGTGCACTACCCCTGGTCAGAAGTAGTGCACTACCCTATAAACCCTGGTCAGAAGTAGTGCACTACCCCTGGTCAGAAGTAGTGCACTACCCTATAGACCCTGGTTAGAAGTAGTGCACTACCCTATAGACCCTGGTCAGACGTAGTGCACTACCCTATAGACCCTGGTCAGAAGTAGTGCACTACCCCTGGTCAGAAGTAGTGTACTACCCTATAGGCCCTGGTCAGATGTAGTGCACTACCCTATAGACCCTGGTTAGAAGTAGTGCACTACCCTATAGACCCTGGTCAGAAGTAGTGCACTACCCTATAGACCCTGGTCAGAAGTAGTGCACTACCCCTGGTCAGAAGTAGTGTACTACCCTATAGGCCCTGGTCAGAAGTAGTGCACTACTCTATAGACCCTGGTTAGAAGTAGTGCACTACCCTATAGGTCCTGGTCAGAAGTAGTGTACTACCCTATAGATCCTGGTCAGAAGTAGTGCACTACCCTATAGGCCCTGGTCAGAAGTAGTGCACTAAATTATAGGCCATGGTCAGAAGTAGTGCACTACCCTATAGACCCTGGTCAGAAGTAGTGCACTACCCTATAGGCCCTGGTCAGAAGTAGTGTACTACCCTATAGGCCCTGGTCAGAAGTAGTGCACTACCCTATAGACCCTGGTTAGAAGTAGTGCACTACCCTATAGACCCTGGTCAGAAGTAGTGCACTACCCCTGGTCAGAAGTAGTCTACTACCATATAGGCCCTGGTCAGAAGTAGTGCACTACTCTATAGACCCTGGTTAGAAGTAGTGCACTACCCTATAGGTCCTGGTCAGAAGTAGTGCACTACCCTATAGGTCCTGGTCAGAAGTAGTGCACTACCCCTGGTCAGAAGTAGTGTACTACCCTATAGGTCCTGGTCAGAAGTAGTGCACTACCCTATAGACCCTGGTCAGAAGTAGTGCACTACCCTATAGACCCTGGTCAGAAGTAGTGCACTACCCTATAGACCCTGGTCAGAAGTAGTGCACTACCCTATAGACCCTGGTCAGAAGTAGTGCACTACCCTATAGACCCTGGTCAGAAGTAGTGCACTACGCCTGGTCAGAAGTAGTGTACTACCCTATAGGCCCTGGTCAGAAGTAGTGCACTACCCTATAGACCCTGGTTAGAAGTAGTGCACTACCATATAGACCCTGGTCAGAAGTAGTGCACTACCCCTGGTCAGAAGTAGTGCACTACCCTATAGACCCTGGTTAGAAGTAGTGCACTACCCTATAGACCCTGGTCAGAAGTAGTGCACTACCCTATAGGCCCTGGTCAGAAGTAGTGCACTACCCCTGGTCAGAAGTAGTGTACTACCCTATAGGCCCTGGTCAGAAGTAGTGCACTACCCTATAGGCCATGGTCTGGTACCCTTGTGGTCAGAAGTAGTGCACTACCCTATAGGCCCTGGTCAGAAGTAGTGCACTACCCTATAGGCCCTGGTCAGAAGTAGTGCACTATTTTTAGGCCATGTGGTCAGAAGTAGTGCACTACCCTATAGACCCTGGTCAGAAGTAGTGCATACCCTATAGGCCATGGTCAGAAGTAGTGCACTACCCTATAGCCCTGGTCAGAAGTAGTGTACTACCCTATAGGCCCTGGTCAGAAGTAGTGCACTCATAGAAGTAGTGCACTACCCTATAGACCCTGGTCAGAAGTAGTGCACTACTGGTCAGAAGTAGTGCACTACCCCTGGTCAGAAGTAGTAGGCCATGTGTCAGAAGTAGTGCACTACCCTATAGGCCCTGGTCAGAAGTAGTGCAATTTATTTTTAGGCCATGGTCAGAAGTAGCACTACCCTATAGACCCTGGTCAGAAGTAGTGCACTACCCTATAGGCCATGGTCAGAAGTAGTGCACTACCTGGTCAGAAGTAGTGCAAGTAGTGCACTACCCTATAGGTCAAAGTAGTGCACCTGGTACTGGTCAGAAGTAGTGCACTACCCTCGGTCAGAAGTAGTGCACTACCCTCCCTGGTCAGAAGTAGTGCACTACCCTGGTCAGAAGTAGTGTACTACCCTATAGGTACTGGTCAGAAGTAGTGCACTACCCCTGGTCAGAAGTAGTGCACTACCCTATAGGCCCTGGTCAGAAGTAGTGCACTACCCTATAGGTACTGGTCAGAAGTAGTGTACTGGTCAGAAGTAGTGCACTACCCCTGGTCAGAAGGTGTGCACTGCCCTGGTCAGAAGTAGGCCCTGGTCAAAAGTAGTGCACTACCCCTGGTCAGAAGTAGTTTTGGTCAGAAGTAGTGTACTACCCTGGTCAGAAGTAGTGCACTACATAAAAGTAGTGCACTACCCTATAGACCCTGGTCAGAAGTAGTGCACTACCCTATAGGTCCTGGTCAGAAGTAGTGCATGGTCAGAAGTAGTGCACACCCTATAGACCCTGGTCAGAAGTAGTGCCATGAAGTAGTGCACTACCCCTGTCAGAAGTAGTGCACTACCCTATAGGCCCTGGTCAGAAGTAGGCCATGGTCAGAAGTAATGCACCCTATAGACCCTGGTCAGAAGTAGGCCCTGGTCAAAGTAGTGCACTACCCTATAAACCCTGGTCAGAAGTAGTGCACTACCCTGGTCAGAAGTAGGTACTAGACCCTGGTTAGAAGTAGTGCACTACCCTATAGACCCTGGTCAGAAGTAGTGCACTACCCTATAGACCCTGGTCAGAAGTAGTGCACTACCCTGGTCAGAAGTAGTACTACCCTATAGGTCCTGGTCAGAAGTAGTGCACTACCCCCTGGTTAGAAGTAGTGCACTACCCTATAGACCCTGGTCAAAGTAGTGTACTATAGACCCTGGTCAGAAGTAGGTACTGGTCAGAAGTAGTGCACCCTATAGGCCCTGGTCAGAAGTAGTGCACTACCCTATAGACCCTGGTTAGGAAGTAGTGCACTACCCTTATAGGTCCTGGTCAGAAGTAGTGTACTACTCCTATAGATCCTGGTCAGAAGTAGTGCACTACCCTATAGGCCCTTGGTCAAGTAGTGCACTAAATTATAGGCCATGTCGAAGTAGTGCACTACCCTATAGACCCTGGTCAGAAGTAGTGCACTACCCTATAGGCCCTGGTCAGAAGTAGTGCACTACCCCTGGTCAGAAGTAGTGCACTACCCTATAAACCCTGGTCAGAAGTAGTGCACTACCCCTGTTCAGAGGTAGTGCACTACCCTATAGACCCTGGTCAGAAGTAGTGCACTGCCCCTGGTCAGAAGTAGTGCACTACCCTATAGGTCCTGTTCAGAAGTAGTGCACTACCCCTGGTCAGAAGTAGTGCACTACCCTATAGGCCCTGGACAGAAGTAGTGCACTACCCCTGGTCAGAAGTAGTGCACTACCCTATAGGTCCTGGTCAGAAGTAGTGCACTACCCTATAGACCCTGGTCAGAAGTAGTGCACTACCCTATAGACCCTGGTCAGAAGTAGTGCACTACCCTATAGGCCATGGTCAGAAGTAGTGCACTACCCTATAGACCCTGGTCAGAAGTAGTGCACTACCCTATAGGCCATGGTCAGAAGTAATGCACTACCCTATAGGTAATGGTCAGAAGTAGTGTACTACCCCTGGTCAGAAGTAGTGCACTACCCTATAGGCCCTGGTCAGAAGTAGTGTACTACCCTATAGGCCCTGGTCAGAAGTAGTGCACTACCCTATAGACCCTGGTTAGAAGTAGTGCACTACCCTATAGACCCTGGTCAGAAGTAGTGCACTACCCTATAGACCCTGGTCAGAAGTAGTGCACTACCCCTGGTCAGAAGTAGTGTACTACCCTATAGGCCCTGGTCAGAAGTAGTGCAGTACTCTATAGACCCTGGTTAGAAGTAGTGCACTACCCTATAGGTCCTGGTCAGAAGTAGTGCACTACCCTATAGGTCCTGGTCAGAAGTAGTGCACTACCCCTGGTCAGAAGTAGTGTACTACCGTATAGGTACTGGTCAGAAGTAGTGCACTACCACTGGTCAGAAGTAGTGCACTACCCTATAGGTCCTGGTCAGAAGTAGTGCACTACCCTATAGACCCTGGTCTGAAGTAGTGCACTACCCTATAGACCCTGGTCAGAAGTAGTGCACTACACCTGGTCAGAAGTAGTGCACTACCCCTGGTCAGAAGTAGTGCACTACCCTATAGGTCCTGGTCAGAAGTAGTGTGCTACCCTATAGACCCTGGTCAGAGGTAGTGCACTACCCTATAGACCCTGGTCAGAAGTAGTGCACTACCCCTGGTCAGAAGTAGTGCACTACCCTATAAACCCTGGTCAGAAGTAGTGTACTACCCCTGGTCAGAAGTAGTGCACTACCCTATAAACCCTGGTCAGAAGTAGTGCACTACCTCTGTTCAGAGGTAGTGCACTACCCTATAGACCCTGGTCAGAAGTAGTGCACTACCCCTGGTCAGAAGTAGTGCACTACCCTATAGGTCCTGTTCAGAAGTAGTGCACTACCCCTGGTCAGAAGTAGTGCACTACCCTATAGGCCCTGGTCAGAAGTAGTGCACTACCCCTGGTCAGAAGTAGTGCACTACCCTATAGGCCCTGGTCAGAAGTAGTGCACTACCCCTGGTCAGAAGTAGTGCACTACCCTATAGGTCCTGGTCAAAAGTAGTGCACTACCCTATAGGTCCTGGTCAAAAGTAGTGCACTACCCTATAGACCCTGGTCAGAAGTAGTGCACTACCCTATAGGTCCTGGTCAGAAGTAGTGCACTACCCTATAGACCCTGGTCAGAAGTAGTGCACTACCCCTGGTCAGAAGTAGTGCACTACCCTATAGGCCCTGGTCAGAAGTAGTGCGCTACCCTATAGACCCTGGTCAGAAGTAGTGCACTACCCTATAGACCCTGGTCAGAAGTAGTGCCCTACCCTATAGACCCTGGTCAGAAGTAGTGCACTACCCTATAGAACCTGGTCAGAAGTAGTGAAGGAAATAGGCTCCCGTTTGGGTTACAACCCAGGAGCCATCATCTACTAACCCTCAAATTACAAAATTATTATCCTGTAGTCATGGAGACACACATGCACACGCTAAGGAGAGAGCGAACTGACACACTCGCGCACGTGCACACACACACGCGCACAAACACATGGGCGCACCAATCCTTTCCCTGAGAGTTGATTTCTCTAGTTCCATAGTGCCTGTAGGGCAATATAGGAGTATGCAATGTAACGAACCCTGAGACACAACACACACACACAGGCGTAATGAGTGGAGAGTGGAAAGGAGGAGAGGGAGGAATGAAAGTCTGAGAACCTGTGGTGAGTTGCCAGAGGGACACATTTGAGGGTAACACAGGGTGCGTTGAGTGATGGGGAGAGCAGTGTTTAGAAACACCAGTCTTCCAGTCAGTCTGTAGCATCAGAGCCTGTCTGCATAACGCCCCCGCCTCCCTCCACCACATGGACCCCCACCACATTAAGCAGGATGGTACATACACACTCACTGCATGGCATACCATGCCTACTGCCTGCATGTGCAACGCTAAAATTAGCCCCCTAGAACCAGATGGAATTTTGGAGCAGAGTAAACTTTTGGTTAATTTATTATATTAAGCCTTTCCAAGGAAAGAATATTAGGAACAA
>NW_027033737.1:0-6735 GCF_034236695.1 Oncorhynchus nerka | reverse complement strand
CATCAGGATATGCAAGATCCAATTCCACACACACACTAAACTCAGGATGACATCAGGATCTGTGCAGCGATCCAATTCCACACTGCACACACTAAACTCAGGATGACATCCAGGATGTACAGCGATCCAATTCCACACTGCACACTAAACTCAGGATGACATCAGGATATGCAACGATCAATTCCACACTACACACTAAACTCAGGATGACATCAGGATATGCAACGATCCAATTCCACACTACACACTAAACTCAGGATGACATCCAGGATATGCAACGATCCAATTCCACACTACACACACACACACTAAACTCAGGATGACATCAGGATATGCAACGATCAATTCCACACTACACACTAAACTCAGGATGACATCAGGATACAGCGATCAATTCCACACTACACACTAAACTCAGGGATGACATCAGGATATGCAACGATCCAATTCCACACTACACACTAAACTCAGGATGACATCAGGATATGCAACGATCAATTCCACACTACACACTAAACTCAGGATGACATCAGGATATGCAACGATCCAATTCCACATACACACTAAACTCAGGATGACATCAGGATATGCAACGATCAATTCCACTACTACACACTAAACTCAGGATGACATCAGGATATGCAACGATCCAATTCCACACTACACACACTAAACTCAGGATGACATCAGGATATGCAGCAAATCCAATTCCACTACACACTAAACTCAGGATGACATCAGGATATGCAACGATCAATTCCACACTACACTAAACTCCAGGATGACATCCAGGATATGCAACGATCAATTCCCCACTGCACTAAACTCAGGATGACATCAGGATATGCAACGATCCAATTCCACACTGCACACTAAACTCAGGATGACATCAGGATATGCACCGATCCAATTCCACACTACACACTAAACTCAGGATGACATCAGGATATGCAACGATCAATTCCACACTACACACTAAACTCAGGATGACATCAGGATATGCGATCCAATTCCACTCACACTAAACTCAAGATGACATCAGGATATGCAACGATCAATTCCACTACACACTAAACTCCAGGATGACATCAGGATATGCAACGATCCAATTCCACACTACACACTAAACTCAGGATGACATCAGGATATGCAACGATCCAATTCCACACTACACACTAAACTCAGGATGACATCAGGATATGCAACGATCCAATTCCACTACACACACTAAACTCAGGATGACATCAGGATATGCAACGATCCAATTCCACACTACACACTAAACTCAGGATGACATCAGGATATGCAACATCCAATTCCACACTACACACTAAACTCAGGATGACATCAGGATATACATGATCCAATTCCACACTACACACTAAACTCAGGATGACATCAGGATATGCAACGATCCAATTCCACACTACACACTAAACTCAGGATGACATCAGGATATGCAACGATCACAATTCCACACCTACACACTAAACTCAGGATGACATCCAGGATATGCAACGATCCAATTCCACACTACACTAAACTCAGGATGACATCAGGATATGCACCCATCCAATTCCACACTACACACTAAACTCAGGATGACATCAGGATATGCAACGATCCAATTCCACACTGCACACTAAACTCAAGGATGACATCAGGATAAACTCCAATTCCCCACTACACACTAAACTCAGGATGACATCAGGATATGCAACGATCCAATTCCACACTGCACACTAAACTCAGGATGACATCAGGATATGCAACGATCCAATTCCACACTACACCTAAACTCAGGATGACATCAGGATATGCAACGATCAATTCCACACTACACACTAAACTCAGGATGACATCAGGATATGCAACGATCCAATTCCACACTACACACTAAACTCAGGATGACATCAGGATATGCAACGATCCAATTCCACACTACACACTAAACTCAGGATGACATCAGGATATGCAACGATCCAATTCCACACTACACACTAAACTCAGGATGACATCAGGATATGCAACAATTCCACACTCACACTAAACTCAGGATGACATCAGGATATGCACCATAATTCACACTACACACTAAACTCAGGATGACATCAGGATATGCAACGATCCAATTCCACACTACACACTAAACTCAGGATGACATCAGGATATGCAACGATCCAATTCCACACTAAACTCAGGATGACATCAGGATATGCAACTCCAATTCCTGCACTAAACTCAGGATGACATCAGGATATGCAACGATCCAATTCCACACTACACACTAAACTCAGGATGACATCAGGATATGCAACGATCCAATTCCACACTGCACACTAAACTCAGGATGACATCAGGATATGCAATGATCCAATTCCCACACTAAACTCAGGATGACATCAGGATATGCAACGATCCAATTCCACACTACACACTAAACTCAGGATGACATCAGGATATGCAACGATCCAATTCCACACTACACACTAAACTCAGGATGACATCAGGATATGCAAATGATCCAATTCCACACTACACACTAAACTCAGGATGACATCAGGATATGCAACGATCCAATTCCACACTACACACTAAACTCAGGATGACATCAGGATATGCAACGATCCAATTCCACACTACACACTAAACTCAGGATGACATCAGGATATGCAACGATCCAATTCCACACTACACACTAAACTCAGGATGACATCAGGATATGCAACGATCCAATTCCACACTACACTAAACTCAGGATGACATCAGGATGACATCCAATTCCACACTATGCATACGATCCAATTCCACACTACACACTAAACTCAGGATGACATCAGGATATGCAACGATCCAATTCCACACTACACACTAAACTCAGGATGACATCAGGATATGCAACCAATTCCACTGCACACTAAACAGGATGACATCAGGATATGCAACGATCCAAACTGCACTAAACTCAGGATGACATCAGGATATGCAACGATCCAATTCCACACTACACTAAACTCAGGATGACATCAGGATATGCAACGATCAATTCCACACTACACACTAAACTCAGGATGACATCAGGATATGCAACGATCCAATTCCACACTACACACTAAACTCAGGATGACATCAGGATATGCAACGATCCAATTCCACTAAACTCCAGGATACATGGATAATACACTAATTCACACTAAACTCAGGATGACATCAGGATATGCAACGATCCAATTCCACACTGCACACTAAACTCAGGATGACATCAGGATATGCAACGATCCAATTCCACACTGCACACTAAACTCAGGATGACATCAGGATATGCAACGATCCAATTCCACACTACACACTAAACTCAGGATGACATCAGGATATGCAACGATCCAATTCCACACTAAACTCAGGATGACATCAGGATATGCAACGATCCAATTCCACACTGCACACTAAACTCAGGATGACATCAGGATATGCATCAATTCCACACTAAAAACTCAGGATGACATCAGGATATGCAACGATCCAATTCCACACTACACACTAAACTCAGGATGACATCAGGATATGCAAACGATCCAATTCCACACTACACACTAAACTCAGGATGACATCAGGATATGCAACGATCAATTCAATAAACTCAGGATGACATCAGGATATGCTCCAATTCCACACTAAACTCAGGATGACATCAGGATATGCAACGATCCAATTCCACACTACACACTAAACTCAGGATGACATCAGGATATGCACACTAAACTCAGGATCCAATTCCAATTCACTACACACTAAACTCAGGATGACATCAGGATATGCAACGATCCAATTCCACACTACACACTAAACTCAGGATGACATCAGGATATGCAACGATCCAATTCCACACTACACACTAAACTCAGGATGACATCAGGATATGCAACGATCCAATTCCACACTACACACTAAACTCAGGATGACATCAGGATATGCAACGATCCAATTCCACACTACACACTAAACTCAGGATGACATCAGGATATGCAACGAATTCCAACTACACACTAAACCACATCAGGATATGCACAATTCTAAACTCAGGATGACATCAGGATATGCAACGATCCAATTCCACACTACACACTAAACTCAGGATGACATCAGGATATGCAACGATCCAATTCCACACTACACACTAAACTCAGGATGACATCAGGATATGCAACGATCCAATTCCACACTAAACTCACATCAGGATAAACTCAGGATGACATCAGGATATGCAACGATCCAATTCCACACTACACACTAAACTCAGGATGACATCAGGATATGCAACGATCCAATTCCACACTACACACTAAACTCAGGATGACATCAGGATATGCAACGATCCAATTCCACACTACACACTAAACTCAGGATGACATCAGGATATGCAACGATCCAATTCCACACTACACACACTAAACTCAGGATGACATCAGGATATGCAACGATCCAATTCCACACTACACACTAAACTCAGGATGACATCAGGATATGCAACGATCCAATTCCACACTACACACTAAACTCAGGATGACATCAGGATATGCAACGATCCAATTCCACACTGCACACTAAACTCAGGATGACATCAGGATATGCAACGATCCAATTCCACACTGACACAGGATATGCTAAACTCAGGATGACATCAGGATATGCAACGATCCAATTCCACACTACACACTAAACTCAGGATGACATCAGGATATGCAAATTCCACACTACAATTCCAGGATATGCACTCAATTCCACACTAAACTCAGGATGACATCAGGATATGCAGCGATCCAATTCCACACTACACACTAAACTCAGGATGACATCAGGATATGCAACGATCCAATTCCACACTACACACTAAACTCAGGATGACATCAGGATATGCAACGATCCAATTCCACACTACACACTAAACTCAGGATGACATCAGGATATGCAACGATCCAATTCCACACTACACTAAACTCAGGATGACATCAGGATATGCAACGATCAATTCCACACTACACACTAAACTCAGGATGACATCAGGATATGCAACGATCCAATTCCACACTACACACTAAACTCAGGATGACATCAGGATATGCAACGATCCAATTCCACACTACACACTAAACTCAGGATGACATCAGGATATGCAACGATCCAATTCCACACTACACTAAACTCAGGATGACATCAGGATATGCAACGATCAATTCCACACTACACACTAAACTCAAGGATGACATCAGGATATGCAACGATCAATTCCAACACTTCCATCAGGACTAATTCACTACACACTAAACTCAGGATGACATCAGGATATGCAACGATCAATTCCACACTGACACTAAACTCAGGATTCATCAGGATATGCAACTATCAATTCCACACTACACACTAAACTCAGGATGACATCAGGATATGCAACGATCCAATTCCACACTACACACTAAACTCAGGATGACATCAGGATATGCAACGATCCAATTCCACTACACACTAAACTCAGGATGACATCAGGATATGCAACGATCAATTCCACACTACACACTAAACTCAGGATGACATCAGGATATGCAACGATCCAATTCCACACTACACTAAACTCAGGATGACATCAGGATATGCAACGATCCAATTCCACGCTACACACTAAACTCAGGATGACATCAGGATATGCAGCGATCCAATTCCACACTACACTAAACTCAGGATGACATCAGGATATGCAACGATCCAATTCCACACTACACACTAAACTCAGGATGACATCAGGATATGCAACGATCCAATTCCACACTACACACTAAACTCAGGATGACATCAGGATATGCAACGATCCAATTCCACACTACACACTAAACTCAGGATGACATCAGGATATGCAACGATCCAATTCCACACTACACACTAAACTCAGGATGACATCAGGATATGCAACGATCCAATTCCACACTACACACTAAACTCAGGATGACATCAGGATATGCAACGATCCAATTCCACACTACACACTAAACTCAGGATGACATCAGGATATGCAACGATCCAATTCCACACTACACACTAAACTCAGGATGACATCAGGATATGCAACGATCCAATTCCACACTACACACTAAACTCAGGATGACATCAGGATATGCAACGATCCAATTCCACACTACACACTAAACTCAGGATGACATCAGGATATGCAACGATCCAATTCCACACTACACACTAAACTCAGGATGACATCAGGATATGCAACGATCCAATTCCACACTACACACTAAACTCAGGATGACATCAGGATATGCAACGATCCAATTCCACACTACACACTAAACTCAGGATGACATCAGGATATGCAACGATCCAATTCCACACTACACACTAAACTCAGGATGACATCAGGATATGCAACGATCCAATTCCACACTACACACTAAACTCAGGATGACATCAGGATATGCAACGATCCAATTCCACACTACACACTAAACTCAGGATGACATCAGGATATGCAACGATCCAATTCCACACTACACACTAAACTCAGGATGACATCAGGATATGCAACGATCCAATTCCACACTACACACTAAACTCAGGATGACATCAGGATATGCAACGATCCAATTCCACACTACACACTAAACTCAGGATGACATCAGGATATGCAACGATCCAACCCACTACACTAAACTCAGATGACATCAGGATATG
>NW_027033736.1:0-6735 GCF_034236695.1 Oncorhynchus nerka | reverse complement strand
GGATGGGTGCGTCAAGAAGTTTTTAACTATTTAACCATCTGCATTGACCCAACTTTTTGTCTCATCATATATGTTGCTGCTACTGTTTATCTGTCACTTTTATTCCCAGTTATATGTACATATCTACCTCAATGACCTTGTACCCCTGCACATCGACTCGGTTCTGGTACCCTGTGTATATAGCCAAGCTATCGTTATTCATTGTGTATTTATTATTACTTTTATTATTACATGTTTAACTTTTCTATAATTTCTCTATTTTCTTTCTCTCTGCATTGTTGGGAAGGGCCCTTAGGTAAGCATTTCACTGTTAGTCTACACCTGTTTGCAAAGCATGTGATTAATACAATTTGATTTGAGCTAGGAGTAATCACCTGTACTGCTGTTGTAGGGATAATAAGAAATACTGAGCATACCCACCATAGATAACCATGTCCATCAGCAATCAATATAAAGCGCATTCGGAAAGTATCCAGACCCCTTGACTTTTCCACATGTTTTTATGTTACAGCTTTATTCTAAAATTGATTACATTGTTTTTTTCCCTCATCAATGTACACACAATACCCCATAATGAAAAAGTGAAAACAGGTTTTTTTTGTGTTTTTTTTATCATTTATTAAAAATACACAGCAATTCTATTACTGACTGGTGGAGAGTGAACCTGAACTAAAGTGGCCAGTGTTTGTCAAGATCAGTGTTGTTGTTGTCTTGATATGTTGGATGCCCAAACCACAGTGGTTAAACATAGATTTTTGTTCATAGTATGTTGGAGACATATGAAGAAGGGATGAATAAGGTTTTACGTTTTGATAGATTGTACCATGATTACCTGTAAGGCACACACTCACATATGCATGAATGCAACTATGCACACACATGCAAACACACACGTATCATTTATGTCACTGTTAATTATTTTTTGTCTTCTGAGATGCCATCCAGCACAACAGATGGTAGAATGACTTTGGGATGCAGACTTCACAAAAGTTGGTAAACGCTCTTGTGATTTGCATGCTCATCAATGACGTGGACCGTTACAAGTGTTGTAGTGCACTGGCTGAGTTGTGGAGAAGAATGCTATTCAATAGAGAAATAGACATGAATATTGATAGCTGAATAGGAGCAAATGAAGCACATGGTTTGAATAGAGAGTCCTTGGAAAATAATGATAATCACAGAAAGGGTGGAAGGATCATCACTTTGTACATTATAAATATCTATATTTTCTCATGGCAGAAGCGTACTTTCTTAAAAACATAAATTTGCCAGTTGTCCATAGTGCAATTGACAGAATACACTCTTTAGTTGTAATAATTTACCAATAATTCAACAAAATCTTCTTTGGTAATGTCTGGAAAGCATTTTCATAGAAACAAAGGCAAACATCTTTCCCAGTGACTGTGATCATTTAGGATTATGGCTGCTGTCAGAATTTACACTATAAATACAAAGGTATGTGGACACCCCTTCAAAATACTGGGTTCGGCTATTTCAGCCACACCCGTTGTTGACAGATGTATAAAATCGAGCAAACAGCCATGCAATATCCATACACATAAATATACACATAAAAACACACTTTACACACCAATATACACATCATCATACACTGCAACGAATACAGCAACGAATACAACGAATATACAGTATACTGAACAGAAATATAAATGCAACATGCCATAATTTCAATTTTACTGATTTTACTGAGCTACAGTTCATATAAGGAAATCAGTCAATTGAAAAAAATCATTAGGCCCTAATCTATGGATTTCACATGACTGGGCAGGGACGCAGCCATGGGGTGGGGCTTTGGAGAGCACAGGCCACTGGCGTGGATACACATGGTCTACAGTTTTGAGGCCAGTTGGACGTACCGCCAAATTCTCTGAAACAACGTTGGAGGCAGCTTGGGGTAGAGAAATTAACATTCAATTCTCTGGCAACAGCTCTGGTGGAGATTCATGGAGTCAGCATGCCAATTGCATGCTCCCTCACCTTGAGACATCTTTGGCATTGTGTTGTCAGACAAAACTGCACATTTTAAAGTGGCCTTTTCCTGCCCCCAACACTAGGTGCACCTATGTAAGGATCATGCTGTTAATTCAGTTTATTGATATGCTGGGTGGATGGATTATCTTGGCATAGGAAAAATGGTCACTAACACGGACATAAACACATTTGAGCACATTTGAGAGAAATAAGCTTTTTGTGGGTATGGAACATTTCTGGGATCTTTTATTTCAGCTCATGAAACAAGGACCCACACTTACACATGTTATTGATGTTTAGATCGAGTATTCATCAACTAGTACATTAATGAATGCACATCAATACACACACCAACACACAAAATGCAAAACACAATAATAGAAAACAAACACATTGTTCAGCAAAAAAAAGTCATCAGCCATCTGAATTGCCCTACAGGCACTAACTCTTCCAAATTTAGAGAGCTTTGGAGATTATTCCACAAGTATGGTAAAAAAAAAAAAAAGATTTACCTCAGAAGAATAAGGAACATTGTGTTTCATTGCTCTGCCTTGTCCAGCGTTATTGTGTAAAAACAAATATTAACAAGAGAGAGGGGTGTAAGCAACTACGGGCCTGTTTGGGCTATCACCTGGAATTAATGCATTGGGTAGGAGTCGACAGACTAATACTGAGCAGAGCTGTTCATCTTGATTCAGTTGTCATCTCCCTAAATGAGGTGTTACATCTGCAGACACAGGTCCTCATCCCACGATGTCACTCACTGGTCTATGGGAGAATAGGAAGCATTTCCTGAGGTGTAACTGTTTATGTGAAACAACCTCATATGTCAGTGTATCTTTCTGCAGTCTGTTGATAGTGTTTCCATCAGACACAGTGTGTTGATAGGGTTACAATCAGACGCAGTGTGTTGATAGGGTTACCTACAGACTCAGTGTGTTGATAGGGTTACCTACAGACTCAGTGTGTTGATGGGGTTACATAAATACGCAGTGTGTTGATAGGGTTACATAAACACGCAGTGTGTTGATGGGGTTACGTAAAGACTCAGTGTGTTGATAGGGTTACATAAATACGCAGTGTGTTGATGGGGTTACGTAAAGACTCAGTGTGTTGATAGGGTTACATAAATACGCAGTGTGTTGTCTGTTGTGGAACTACTGGTGAAGAGGACAGGAGAGAGCGGTCAGTGGGAGTGTGTCTCGGGAAGAGTCGCAACAGCTGCAACGTTCACTGTCCACCCTGCAGACAGACAGCAGACCTGACCTACGAGACAAGGCCCAGGAACTACGGAGGAACATCCAGAGTCAACCCTGAACACACACACACACACACCTACCTAGTCCACCCTGAACACACCCCCAGATCTCTGTGTGGACAGGCGTGATGATTATAATGTATATTGTGTCAATGGGTGGACGGCTGACTGGGTCGTTTATAATTGGAAACGCCATCTCAACTCACTATGTAAACAAACAGCACCCTAATTCCCTATATAGTGCACTACTGTTGACCAGATCCCATAGGATTCTCTGCTCTGAAGTAGTGCACTTTTGTCATCCAGGGATCATCAACTAGATTCAGCTGTGGGACAATTTATAATTTTTTTCTGGATCAGGTGGCTAATAAGATCACAATGTAAGTCGCTCTGGATAAGAGCGTCTGCTAAATGACTTAAATGTAAATGTGTGTTGATGGGGTTACGTAAAGACTCAGTGTGTTGATGGGGTTACAATCAGATGCAGTGTGTTGATGGGGTTACAATCAGACGCAGTGTGTTGATAGGGTTACATAAAGACGCAGTGTGTTGATAGGGTTACATAAAGACGCAGTGTGTTGATGGGGTTACAATCAGACGCAGTGTGTTGATAGGGTTACAATCAGACGCAGTGTGTTGATGGGGTTACAATCAGACGCAGTGTGTTGATGGGGTTACAATCAGACGCAGTGTGTTGATGGGGTTACAATCAGACGCAGTGTGTTGATGGGGTTACAATCAGACGCAGTGTGTTGATAGGGTTACATAAATACGCAGTGTGTTGATAGGGTTACATAAACACGCAGTGTGTTGATGGGGTTACGTAAAGACTCAGTGTGTTGATAGGGTTACATAAATACGCAGTGTGTTGATGGGGTTACGTAAAGACTCAGTGTGTTGATAGGGTTACATAAACACGCAGTGTGTTGATAGGGTTACAATCAGATGCAGTGTGTTGATGGGGTTACAATCAGACGCAGTGTGTTGATAGGGTTACATAAAGACGCAGTGTGTTGATAGGGTTACATAAAGACGTAGTGTGTTGATAGGGTTACAATCAGACGCAGTGTGTTGATACGTTTACATAAAGACGCAGTGTGTAGATAGGGTTGCATAAAGATGTAGTGTGTTGATAGGGTTACATAAACACGCAGTGTGTTGATGGGGTTACGTAAAGACTCAGTGTGTTGATAGGGTTACATAAATACGCAGTGTGTTGATGGGGTTACGTAAAGACTCAGTGTGTTGATAGGGTTACATAAACACGCAGTGTGTTGATAGGGTTACAATCAGACGCAGTGTGTTGATAGGGTTACATAAACACGCAGTGTGTTGATGGGGTTACAATCAGACGCAGTGTGTTGATAGGGTTACATAAACACGCAGTGTGTTGATGGGGTTACAATCAGACGCAGTGTGTTGATGGGGTTACAATCAGACGCAGTGTGTTGATGGGGTTACAATCAGACGCAGTGTGTTGATGGGGTTACAATCAGACGCAGTGTGTTGATGGGGTTACAATCAGACGCAGTGTGTTGATGGGGTTACATAAAGACGTAGTGTGTTGATAGGGTTACAATCAGACGCAGTGTGTTGATAGGGTTACAATCAGACGCAGTGTGTTGATGGGGTTACAATCAGACGCAGTGTGTTGATAGTGTTACAATCAGACGCAGTGTGTTGATAGGGTTACAATCAGACGCAGTGTGTTGATGGGGTTACAATCAGACGCAGTGTGTTGATGGGGTTACAATCAGACGCAGTGTGTTGATAGGGTTACAATCAGACGCAGTGTGTTGATGGGGTTACAATCAGACGCAGTGTGTTGATGGGGTTACAATCAGACGCAGTGTGTTGATAGGGTTACATAAATACGCAGTGTGTTGATAGGGTTACATAAACACGCAGTGTGTTGATGGGGTTACGTAAAGACTCAGTGTGTTGATAGGGTTACATAAATACGCAGTGTGTTGATGGGGTTACGTAAAGACTCAGTGTGTTGATAGGGTTACATAAATACGCAGTGTGTTGATGGGGTTACGTAAAGACTCAGTGTGTTGATAGGGTTACATAAACACGCAGTGTGTTGATAGGGTTACAATCAGACGCAGTGTGTTGATGGGGTTACAATCAGACGCAGTGTGTTGATAGGGTTACATAAAGACGTAGTGTGTTGATAGGGTTACAATCAGACGCAGTGTGTTGATAGGGTTACATAAAGACGCAGTGTGTTGATAGGGTTACATAAAGACGTAGTGTGTTGATAGGGTTACAATCAGACGCAGTGTGTTGATACGTTTACATAAAGACGCAGTGTGTAGATAGGGTTGCATAAAGATGTAGTGTGTTGATAGGGTTACATAAACACGCAGTGTGTTGATGGGGTTACGTAAAGACTCAGTGTGTTGATAGGGTTACATAAATACGCAGTGTGTTGATGGGGTTACGTAAAGACTCAGTGTGTTGATAGGGTTACATAAACACGCAGTGTGTTGATAGGGTTACAATCAGACGCAGTGTGTTGATGGGGTTACAATCAGACGCAGTGTGTTGATGGGGTTACATAAACACGCAGTGTGTTGATGGGGTTACAATCAGACGCAGTGTGTTGATGGGGTTACAATCAGACGCAGTGTGTTGATGGGGTTACAATCAGACGCAGTGTGTTGATGGGGTTACAATCAGACGCAGTGTGTTGATAGGGTTACATAAAGACGCAGTGTGTTGATAGGGTTACATAAAGACGTAGTGTGTTGATAGGGTTACAATCAGACGCAGTGTGTTGATACGTTTACATACAGACGCAGTGTGTAGATAGGGTTGCATAAAGACGCAGTGTGTTGATAGGGTTACATAAACACGCAGTGTGTTGATGGGGTTACGTAAAGACTCAGTGTGTTGATAGGGTTACATAAATACGCAGTGTGTTGATGGGGTTACGTAAAGACTCAGTGTGTTGATAGGGTTACATAAACACGCAGTGTGTTGATAGGGTTACAATCAGACGCAGTGTGTTGATAGGGTTACATAAACACGCAGTGTGTTGATGGGGTTACAATCAGACGCAGTGTGTTGATAGGGTTACATAAACACGCAGTGTTGATGGGGTTACAATCAGACGCAGTGTGTTGATGGGGTTACAATCAGACGCAGTGTGTTGATGGGGTTACAACAGACGCAGTGTGTTGGTGGGGTTACAATCAGACGCAGTGTGTTGATGAGGGTTACAATCAGACGCAGTGTGTTGATGGGGTTACATAAAGACGCAGTGTGTTTATGGGGTTACATAAAGACGCAGTGTGTTGATACGTTTACATAAAGACGCAGTGTGTTGATGGGGTTACATAAAGACGTAGTGTGTTGATGGGGTTACATAAAGACGTAGTGTGTTGATAGGGTTACAATCAGACGCAGTGTGTTGATAGGGTTACAATCAGACGCAGTGTGTTGATGGGGTTACAATCAGACGCAGTGTGTTGATAGTG
>NW_027033735.1:0-6732 GCF_034236695.1 Oncorhynchus nerka | reverse complement strand
GTACATATAGAACAAGGCATACAGATACCCGCCATGTTGTGGAGTCAGAAAAAGTCAGAAATAGCATTATAAATATTTACTTACCTTTGATGATCTTCATCAGAATGCACTCCCAGGAATCCCAGTTCCACAATAAATGTTTTGTTTTGTTCGATTAAAGTTCATAATTTATGTCCAAGTACCTCCTTTTGTTAGCGCGTTTAGTAAACAAATCCAAAGTCACGAGGCACGGGCAAGTCCAGGCGAAAGTTCAGACGAAAAGTTCAAAAAGTTATATTACAGTTTGTAGAAACATGTCAAACGATGTGTAGAATCCATCTTTAGGATGTTTATAACATAAATCTTCAATAATGTTCCAACCGGACAATTCCTTTGTCTTTAGAAATGCAATGGAACGCAGGTGGCACTCCATGGGCGCGCGCGTGATCAGCTCCTGGCCTTCTGCCAGACCTCTGGTTGAAACAGCTCTCATTCGCTCCCCCTTCACAGTAGAAGCCTGAAACAAGGTTCTAAAGACTGTTGACATCTAGTGGAAGCCTTAAGGAAGTGCACTATGACCCCAAATGCACTGTATATTTGATAGGCAATGAGTTGAAAAACTACAAACCTCAGATTTCCCAGTTCCTGGTTGGATTTTTCTCAGGTTTTCACCTGCCATATGAGTTCTGTTATACCCAGAGACATCATTCAAACAGTTTTAGAAACTTCAGAGTGTTTTCTATCCAGTACTGCATATATTAGCTTCTGGGCCTGAGTAGCAGGCGGTTGCTCTGGGCTAGCTTTTCGCCGGGCGTGTCACCTTTATCCCAACAGGTTTTAAGTTCTCTCACCTCTTCATTCAGTATACCAAAATGACTTGCCTCTATAAGTTATCTTTCACCTCTTCATTCAGTACCATGTTAACATATAAGTTCTCTCCTCTTCATTCAAGTGCCATGTGTACCTCTATAGTTTCTCCTCACCTCTTCATTCAATTGCATGTGTTGCCTCTATAAGTTCTCTCACCTCTTCATTCAGTGCCATATTGTGCCTCTACAGTTCTCTCACCTCGTCATTCAGTGCCATGTGTACCTCTTTAAGTTCTCTCACCTCTTCATTCAGTGCCATGTGTACCTCTTCAAGTTCTCTCACCTCTTCATTCAGTCCCATGTGTACCTCTTTAAGTTCTCTCACCTCTTCATTCAGTGCCATGTGTACCTCTTCAAGTTCTCTCACCTCTTCATTCAGTCCCATGTGTACCTCTATAAGTTCTCTCACCTCTTCATTCAGTGCTGTGTGTACCTCTATAAGTTCTCTCACCTCTTCATTCAGTGCCATGTGTACCTCTATATGTTCTCTCACCTCTTCATTCAGTGCCATGTGTACCTCTATATGTTCTCTCACCTCTTCATTCAGTGCCATGTGTACCTCTATAAGTTCTCTCACCTCAGTCCGTAGAGCAGACGGCTCTCTCAGACAGTCGTCCATCTACACCTTCTGTCCTCCGGGTCTTGTTGGGGGGGTGTTGTTGTGCTGGTATGTTTTATGGGTTTGTTCTGTCTGGATTGTATGAACTATCCCTCTGAGCTCCACCATGTCTCTCTCCAGCCCTGTGAGTGTAACCCTCTCAATGATGGAGGAGCAGTGCAGTTGTGGGACCTGGGAGTGTTCAGTCCTGGGGGGGTTACTACCTTCGTCTACAGGACAGTTTGAAGAGGTGTGATCAGACTCACTCAGGATGGGGGTGGGAGTGTTCAGTCCTGGGGGGGACGACTACCCTCGTCTACAGGACAGTTTGAAGAGGTGTGATCAGACTCACTCAGGATGGGGGTGGGAGTGTTCAGTCCTGGGGGGGGGGGGACTACCCTCGTCTACAGGACAGTTTGAAGAGGTGTTATCAGACTCACTCAGGATGGGGGTGGGAGTGTTCAGTCCTGGGGGGGGGGGGTGACTACCCTCGTCTACAGGACAGTTTGAAGAGGTGTGATCAGACTCACTCAGAGCTTTCCCTGCTGTGCTCTCTCACTTCACAGTTCAGGCTGCAATTCCAATTAGCACTGGTCAGTTTCTTTCCTGCTTGTTCAGCTTAGTAGCCTTATAAGCTTTATATAACAAAATTACCTCGAAATTATTGTCTTTTATTTTGTATCTTTGAAGTAGGTTCAGACTGAACATTACTCAGTGTTGGATGGTATTTCCAGGCTCCTCTGTGTTTCTTCTCCAGGTTCTGGTTGTTAGAAGTTTTTTTCTTCATAGTCCTTGGTAGTAGTGAAAGTCCATTCAGGTCATTTAGTCATAAATCAAGGTTTTAGGTCTGGAATTGTGATTTGGATTGAAGGTTTTGATGTTGACGTTAGTATCCTGTATAAGTCCTCGAGTTTATCTACATTTTATCTGCAGCCGGCGACTGGAACGAGCTGCAACAAACACTCAAACAGGACAGTTTTATCTCCGTCTCTTCATTCAAAGACTCAATCATGGACACTCTTACTAACAGTTGTGGCTGCATTGTGTGATGTATTGTATTGTTGTCTCTACCTTCTTGTCCTTTGGGCTGTTGTCTGTGCCCAATAATGTTTGTACCATGTTTTGTGCTGCTACCATGTTGTGTTGCAACCATGTTGTTGTTATGCTGTGTTGCTACCATGCTGTGTTGCTACCATGCTGTGTTGCTACCATGCTGTTGTTATGCTGTGTTGCTACCATGCTGTGTTGCTACCATGCTGTGTTGCTACCATGCTGTTGTTATGCTGTGTTGCTACCATGCTGTGAAGCTACCATGCTGTGTTGCTACCATCTCTATGTGTATCTCTCTCTCTATGTGTATCTCTCTCTCTCTCTACCTCTCTCTCTGTATCTCTCTACTCTCTCTCTCTACCTCTCTCTCTCTCTCTCTCTCTACCTCTCTCTCTCTCTCTCTCTCTCTCTCTCTCTACCTCTCTCTACCTCTCTCTCTCTCTACCTCTCTCTCTCTACCTCTCTCTCTCTAGCTACAGAGACTAAAAGCTAAGGCTCTCTAATGTTCTTTTCCTTACATCTTTAAAAGGCAGAATCTTACCCACTGCCTCCCTCCTCCCTTTTCTATCTAGTCTGATCTCTCTTAAATACATCTTGAAACAGGCACAGCTCTCCAGGAGGGCCACTCCACTAAAGAAAATACTGAGAGAAAAAGAGTCATTATGTCATGTTGTAACCTTAATTTCCCCACTTCCACTGTCTGTACCTCTCTCTCTCTCTCTCTCTCTCTCTCTCTCTCTCTCTCTCTCTCTCTCTCTCTCTCTCTCTCTCTCTCTCTCTCTCTCTCTCTCTCTCTCTCTCTCTCTCTCTCTCTCTCTCTCTCTCTCTCTCTCTCTCTCTCTCATGTTTTCCTCCCCTCCCTGTCTCTCAGTAACACTGAGTCCAAACTCCCAGCTGACTTTTATGTAGGAATCATCTGTGATGTAAAGCTCCAGTCAGTCCTGCTGTTTCAGACCGTTTCTGCCTTTGAGGTACAGAGACCCTGACCCTGACGTATGAACGTGGTTCATGTCTTTTCTCTGTAGTGGTGGGGCTCATGCGCGTACGTGTACGCACACACGCACACGCACACACACACTGAAGACACACTGTCAGACTGCATTATATGATGCATCTCTGACTTTCTCCTCAGGCAAGGAGAGAGAAAGAGAGGAGAGAGGTTATTTGGGAACACACACACATGCAAGAGGAGAGAGAGAGAGAGTTCCACAAAGCTGTGAACGATCTGAGAGACAAGGCAAGAAGGGCATTCTATGCCATCAAAAGGAACATAAAATTCAACATACCAATTAGGATCTGGCTAAAAATATTTGGATCAGTTATAGAACCCATTGCCCTTTACGGTTGTGAGGTCTGGGGTCCGAAGCGATTCCCAAACCTTCCATAATAAAGCCATCACATACAGAGAGATGAACCTGGAGAAGAGTCCCCCCCTCTAGTCCCCTAGAGTCCCCTTCACAAACACAAACACACCCCACAGAGCCCCAGGACAGCAACACAATCAGACCTAACCAAATCATGAGAAAACAAAAAGATAATTCTTGACACAGGAAAGAAAGAATTAACAAAAAAAACAGAGCAAACTAGAATGCTATTTGGCCCTAAACAGAGAGTACACCGTGGCAGAATACCTGACCACTGTGACTGACCCAAACATAAGGAAAGCTTTGACTATGTACAGACTCAGTGAGCATAGCCTTGCTATTGAGAAAGGCCACCGTAGGCAGACCTGGCTCTCAAGAGAAGACAGGCTATGTGCTCACTGCCCACCTCCTGCCTCCTAACCTCCTGCCCATGACCATATTAGAGACACATATTTCCCTCAGACATCACAGCAGCAAGATGTGTGACCTGTTGCCACAAAAAAGGGAAACCAGGGAAGAACAAACACCATTGTAAATACAACCCATATTTATGTTTATTCATTTTCCTTTTTGTGCATTTACCATTTGTACATCATTACAACACTGTATATATACGTAATATGACATTTGTAATGTCTTTATTGTTTTGAAACTTCTGTTTATTAAATGTTTACTGTTCATTTTTATAGTTGATTTCACTTTGTATATTATCTACCTCACTTGCTTTGGCAATGTTAACACGTTTCCCATGCCAATAAAGCCCCTTGAATTGAATTGAATTGAGAGAGGAGAGAGAGAGAGGAGAGAGAGAGAGAGAGAGAGAAGAGAGGTTATTTGGGAACACACACGCATGCAAGAGGAGCGAGAGAGAGAGGGGAGAGGTGAGGAGAGAGGAGAGGAGAGGAGAGGAGAGAGAGGTTATTTGGGAACACACTAGATCTATCTGGCCCTAAATCGACAGTACACCGTGGCTAACTATTTGACCTTAGAAAAACCTTGCCAAAGTACAGGCTCAGTGAGCACAGCCTTGCCATTGAGAAGGGTAGACACAGGAAAACCTGTCTCCCTGTAGAGGGAAGGCTGTGCAACCACTGCACAACAGCAGAACCTGAGACGGAGCTGCATTTCCTGACCAATCAACCTGCACATGTCCTCTACTGTTATTTTGACCGTTGGTTATTGTTACTGTTCAATGTCTGGTTGTTTTGACCCTTGGTTATTGTTACTGTTCAATGTCTGGTTGTTTTGACCCTTGGTTATTGTTACTGTTCAATGTCTGGTTGTTTTGACCCTTGGTTATTGTTACTGTTCAATGTCTGGTTGTTTTGACCCTTGGTTATTGTTACTGTTCAATGTCTGGTTGTTTTGACCCTTGGTTATTGTTACTGTTCAATGTCTGGTTGTTTTGACCCTTGGTTATTGTTACTGTTCAATGTCTGGTTGTTTTTGACCCTTGGTTATTGTTACTGTTCCAATGTCTGGTTGTTTGACCTTGGTTATTGTTACTGTTCAATGTCTGGTTGTTTGACCCTTGGTTATTGTTACTGTTCAATGTCTGGTTGTTTTGACCCTTGGTTATTGTTGTTACTGTCGTCCCGTTGACAATGTTGATTCTTATTATCTTCATATTGTAAATATCCAAAGGCAATATGTACATTGTTACGTCATGCCAATAAAAAGCAAATTGGATTAGAGAGAGGAGGGAGGAGAGAGGAGAGAGAGAGGGGGAGAGAGAGAGAGAGAGGGGGAGAGAGAGAGAGAGAGGAGGGAGAGAGAGAGGAGAGAGGAGAGAGAGAGGGGGAGAGGGAAGAAAGCACAAAGATTCTACCAAGAGATAAATGGGAGAGAGGGAGAGAGATATTCAGAGAGAGAGGAGAAGAGACTCTGAGAGATAAGTTCCTCTTTCCGAGGACTACAGACAGATGGTTATTCTACCAAACATCCCCTCTAAAAGCACTCTGATATTCACATGACTGACCACAGCTGTGAGATAAAAAGTTCCTCTTTCCGAAGCTGACTTCACAGATGGTTATGGTCAAACCAAATGATTCCATCGTCTGCATGAGATGAAGCATCATTGTGATGCTGTACCAGGCTACACCCGCCCCCTGGCCAGGCTACACCCGCCCCTGTACCAGGCTACACCCCCCATGAGAGGAAGTATCATTGTGATGCTGTGTGTCACCAGATTAACCCTTCTGTTGAACTGTAGTCTACTATCCGGATACTTCAACACAGTGGAGGAGGGGGGCTCTGTAAATCCTCGTTGTCACACACACACACACCTCACACACACACCTCACTGCTCGCTCGCACTTCCATGTCATCCCTTCGCTCTACCAACAGACACCAGATGTCCAAAGCTCCAGGGCCTGCAGTCTGTCCCTCCAACCCTGGACTCTGTGTGTGTAGCAGCAGCATGTTAGTGAGCCGATACAGGACTTGTTTTAATAAGAGAGCCAGGTTGTCTGCCCTGTTCCAGGTGTGTTATACGTCAACCAGGAGAGTGACGCTGGGACTACGGTGTTGCTGCGTTACTAGACAAGCCAATAATTAGGTTACGGATGGAAACAATTTAGTGAAATTGCTTTATGTTTATGTGGAGAAGAATTTTTTGTGTTCATGCCGGTATGTGTGTGCAGGTTTTCTTTTCCTGAACTATAAATCAGTATAGATGTAATTACAGTATGTTATGGTGACTGATAGGACCATTAGAGATGAGAAACATTACTGATGGAGTCTGTAACATAACAGACCATTAGAGATGAGAAACATTACTGATGGAGTCTGTAACATAACAGACCATTAGAGATGAGAAATATTACTGGATGGAGTCTGTTACTGATGGAGTCTGTAACATAACAGACCATTA
>NW_027033734.1:5000-6731 GCF_034236695.1 Oncorhynchus nerka | reverse complement strand
CTCCCTGCCTCTCTCTCTCTCTCTCTCTTCCCCTCCCCCTCCCCCCCTCTCTCTCCCTCCCTCCACACTTTCCCTCCCTCCCTCCCTCCCTCCCCCCACTTTCCCTCCCTCCTCCCTCCCTCCCTCACACTTTCCCTCCCCTCTCCCTCCCTCCTCCCCTCTCGCTCCCCTCCCTCTCCCTCCCCTCTCTCTCTCTCTCTCTCTCTCTCTCTCTCCCTCTATCCCCCTCCCCCTCTCCCTCTCTCCCTCCCTCCCTCCCTCACCTTTCCCTCCCACCCTCCCCTCTCCCTCCCTCCCTCCCTCCCTCCACTTTCCCTCCTCCCTCCCTCCCTCCCTCCCTCCCCTCCCTCCCTCTCTCTCCCTCTATCCCTCCCTCCCTCTCCCTCCCTCCCTCTCCCTCCCCTCCCTCCCTCCCTCCCTCCCTCCCCTCACCTTTCCCTCCTCCCTCCCTCCCTCCCCACACTTTCCCTCCCTCCCCTCCCTCCCCCCTCCCTCCCTCCCTCCCTCACACTTTCCCTCCTCCCCTCTCCCTCCCTCCCCCTCGCTCCCTCCCTCCCCCTCTCCCTCCCCCTCTCTCTCTCTCTCTCTCTCTCTCTCTCCCTCTATCCCTCCCTCCCCCTCCCCTCTCTCCCTCCCTCCCTCCCTCTCACACCTCCACCTCCCACCCTCCCCCTCCCTCCACTCCCCTCCCTCCCTCCCTCTCCTCCCTCCCTCCCTCCCTCCCCTCCCTCTCTCTCCCTCTATCCCTCCCTCCCTCTCCCTCCCTCCCTCTCTCCCTCCCCTCCCCCCCTCCCTCCCCTCCCTCCCCTCCCTCCTCTCTCTCCCTCTCTCAGTTCTCTACTGGAGGAGAAGACGACAGTCAACATTCTGGGACGACATGGAAGCATGTTTGACGACCTGGCGGACCAGTTGGACGCCATGTTGGACTAGAGCTCCCAGCGTCGCTACGACAACCAGCCAAGAGCTGACTGCTTACGCCAGCTATCCCAGGGTGCTTTGCGGCTCCTGTATAGAATAGCTATGATAGAAGTGTTCCTGTGTGTTCATATTCCCGACGTAGTGCACTACTATAGAGCTCGGGTCGACTGCACTACATAGGAGGGAATGGGGATGTTACCGTGGTGATGTTACCGTGGTGATGTTACCGTGGTGTTGGGTGGTAGATGTTCCTGAAGCAGGAAGTTGTAGATGTTTGTATTCTCCCTCCCCTCTCATTGGTCAGATTTCTAGCACACACAGGCAGGTAGACAGAAGGTGTTAAGCACAGAAGATAGAGACAGACAGACAGACAGAAAGACAGACAGACAGACAGACAGACAGACAGACAGACAGACAGACAGACAGACACAAGGTGTTAAGCACAGAAAGATAGAGACAGACAGACAGACAGACAGACAGACAGACAGACAGACAGACACAAGGTGTTAAGCACAGAAACAGACAGACAGACAGACACAAGGTGTTAAGCACAGAAACAGACAGACAGACAGACAGACAGACAGACAGACAGACACAAGGTGTTAGAGAAACAGACAGACAGACAGACACAGACAGAAACAGACAGACAGACAGACAGACAGACAGACAGACAGACAGACAGACAGACAGACAGACAGACACAAGGTGTTAAGCACAGAAACAGACAGACAGACAGACAGACAGACAGACAGACAGACAGACAGACAGACAGACAGACAGACAGACACAAGGTGTTAAGCACAGAAACAGACA
>NW_027033733.1:0-6731 GCF_034236695.1 Oncorhynchus nerka | reverse complement strand
CCTATCATACCTATCATACCTATCATACCTATCATACCTATCATACCCATCATACCTATCCTTACCTATCATACCCATCATGCCCATCATACCTATCATACCTATCATACCTACCATACCTATCATACCTATCATACCTATCATACCCATCATACCTATCATACCTATCATACCTATCATACCTATCATACCTATCATACCCATCATACCTATCATACCATCATACCTATCATACCCGGCCATACCCATCATACCTATCATACCTATCATACCTATCATACCTATCATACCTATCATACCTATCATACCCATCATACCCATCATACCTATCATACCTATCATACCTATCATACCTATCATACCCATCATACCTATCATACCTATCATACCTATCATACCTATCATACCTATCATACCTAACCTATCATACCTATCATACCTATCATACCTATCATACCTATCATACCCATCATACCTATCATACCTATCATACCTATCATACCTATCATACCTATCATACCTATCATACCTATCATACCTATCATACCCATCATACTATCATACCTATCATACCTATCATACCCTATCATGCCATCATATCATACCCTATCATACCTATCATACCCATCATACCTATCATTACCTATCATACCTATCATACCCATCATACCTAACCTATCATACCTATCATACCTATCATACCTATCATACCTATCATACCTATCATACCTATCATACCTATCATACCTATCATACCCATCATACCTATCATACCTATCATACCCATCATACCTATCATACCTATCATACCTAACCTATCATACCTATCATACCTATCATACCTATCATACCTATCATACCTATCATACCTATCATACCTATCATACCTATCATACCTATCATACCTATCATACCTATCATACCCATCATACCTATCATACCCATCATACCTATCATACCTATCATGCCCATCCTCATCATGCCTATCATACCTATCATACCTAATCCATCATACCTATCATACCTATCATACCTATCATGCCTATCATACCTATCATACCCATCATACCTATCATACCTATCATACTAACCTATCATACCCATCATACCTATCATACCTATCATACCTATCATACCTATCATACCTATCATACCCATCATACCTATCATACCTATCATACCTATCATACCTATCATACCCATCATACCTATCATACCCATCATACCCATCATACCCATCATACCTATCATACCTATCATACCTATCATACCTATCATACCCATCATACCTATCATACCCATCATACCTATCACTACCTATCATACCTACCTATCATACCTATCATACCTATCATACCTATCATACCTATCATACCTATCATACCCATCATACCCATCATACCTATCATACCTATCATACCTATCATACCTATCATACCTAACCTATCATACCTATCATACCTATCATACCTATCATACCCATCATACCTATCATACCTATCATACCTAACCTATCATACCTATCATACCTATCATACCTATCATACCTATCATACCTAACCTATCATACCTATCATACCCATCATACCCATCATACCTATCATACCTAACCCATCATACCTATCATACCTATCATACCCATCATACCTATCATACCTATCATACCTATCATACCTATCATACCTAACCCATCATACCTATCATACCTATCATACCTATCATACCTATCATACCTATCATACCCATCATACCTATCATACCCATCATACCTATCATACCTATCATACCCATCATACCTATCATACCTATCATACCTATCATACCTAACCCATCATACCTATCATACCTATCATACCCATCATACCTATCATACCTATCATACCTATCATACCTAACCCATCATACCTATCATACCTATCATACCTATCATACCGTCATACCATCATACCCATCATACCTATCATACCTCATCATACCTATCATACCTATCATACCTATCATACCCATCATACCATCATACCTATCATACCTATCATACCTATCATACCCATCATACCCATCATACCTATCATACCTATCATACCCATCATAGCCCTATCATACCTATCATACCTATCATACCCGTCATACCATCATACCCATCATGCCTATCATACCCATCATACCTATCATACCTCATCCTACCCATTATACCTATCATACCTATCATACCCATCATACCTATCATACCTATCATACCTATCATACCCATCATACCCGTCATACCCGTCATACCCATCATACCTATCATACCTATCATACCTAACCCATCATACCTATCATACCTATCATACCCATCATACCTATCATACCTATCATACCTATCATACCTATCATACCTATCATACCTATCATACCTATCATACCTATCATACCCATCATACCTATCATACCTATCATACCTATCATACCTATCATACCTAACCCATCGTACCTATCATACCCATCATACCCGTCATACCCGTCATACCCATCATACCTATCATACCTATCATACCTAACCCATCATACCTATCATACCTATCATACCTATCATACCTATCATACCTATCATACCTAACCCATCATACCTATCATACCCATCATACCCGTCATACCCGTCATACCCATCATACCTATCATACCTATCATACCTAACCCATCATACCTATCATACCTATCATACCCATCATACCTATCATACCTATCATACCTATCATACCTATCATACCTATCATACCCATCATACCTATCATACCTATCATACCTATCATACCTATCATACCTAACCCATCATACCTATCATACCTATCATACCATCATACCTATCATACCTATCATACCTATCATACCTATCATACCCATCATACCTATCATACCTATCATACCTATCATACCTATCATACCTATCATACCCATCATACCTATCATACCTATCATACCTATCAAGCCTATCATACCTATCATACCTATCATACCTATCATACCTATCATACCCATCATACCTATCATACCTATCATACCTATCATACCTATCATACCTATCATACCTATCATACCTATCATACCTATCATACCTATCATACCCATCATACCTATCATACCTATCATACCTATCATACCTATCATACCCATCATACCTATCATACCCATCATACCTATCATACCTATCATACCTATCATACCCATCATACCTATCATACCCATCATACCCATCATACCTATCATACCTATCATACCCATCATACCTATCATACCCATCATACCCATCATACCTATCATACCTATCATACCTATCATACCCATCATACCTATCATACCTATCATACCTATCATACCTATCATACCCATCATACCTATCATACCTATCATACCTATCATACCTATCATACCTATCATACCCATCATACCTATCATACCTATCATACCTATCATACCCATCATACCCATCATACCTATCATACCTATCATACCTATCATACCCATCGTACCCATCATACCTATCATACCCATCATACCCATCATACCCATCATACCTATCATACCTATCATACCTAACCTATCATACCTATCATACCTATCATACCTATCATACCTATCATACCTATCATACCTATCATACCTATCATACCTATCATACCCATCATACCTATCATACCTATCATACCTATCATACCTATCATACCTATCATACCCATCATACCTATCATACCTATCATACCTATCATACCCATCATACCTATCATACCTATCATACCTATCATACCTATCATACCCATCATACCTATCATACCCATCATACCCATCATACCATCATACCCATCATACCTATCATACCTATCATACCCATCATACCTATCATACCCATCATACCTGTCATACCCGTCATACCTATCATACCTATCATACCTATCATACCTATCAGCCCCATACCATCATACCTATCATACCCATCGTACCCATCACTACCTATCATACCTATCATACCTATCATACCCATCATACCTATCATACCCATCATACCCATCATACCTATCATACCTATCATACCCATCATACCTATCATACCTATCATACCTATCATACCTATCATACCTATCATACCTATCATACCCATCATACCTATCATACCTATCATACCTATCATACCTATCATACCCATCATACCTATCATACCTATCATACCTATCATACCTATCATACCCATCATACCCATCATACCTATCATACCTATCATACCTATCATACCTATCATACCTAACCTATCATACCTATCATACCTATCATACCTATCATACCTATCATACCCATCATACCTATCATACCTATCATACCTAACCTATCATACCTATCATACCTATCATACCTATCATACCTATCATACCTATCATACCCATCATACCTATCATACCTATCATACCCATCATACCTATCATACCTATCATACCTAACCTATCATACCTATCATACCTATCATACCTATCATACCCATCATACCTATCATACCTATCATACCTAACCTATCATACCTATCATACCTATCATACCTATCATACCTATCATACCTAACATACCTATCATACCTATCATACCTATCATACCTATCATACCCATCATACCTATCATACCCATCATACCTATCATACCTATCATACCTATCATACCCATCATACCTATCATACCTATCATACCTATCATACCTATCATACCTATCATACCTATCATACCTATCATACCTATCATACCTATCATACCTATCATACCTATCATACCCATCATACCTATCATACCCATCATACCTATCATACCTATCATACCTAACCTATCATACCTATCATACCTATCATACCTATCATACCTAACCTATCATACCTATCATACCTATCATACCTATCATACCTATCATACCTATCATACCTATCATACCCATCATACCCATCATACCTATCATACCTAACCTATCATACCTATCATACCTATCATACCTATCATACCTATCATACCTATCATACCTATCATACCTATCATACCTATCATACCTATCATACCCATCATACCTATCATACCTATCATACCTATCATACCCATCATACCTATCATACCTATCATACCTAACCTATCATACCTATCATACCTATCATACCTATCATACCTATCATACCCATCATACCTATCATACCTATCATACCTATCATACCTATCATACCTATCATACCTATCATACCTATCATACCTATCATACCTATCATACCCATCATACCTATCATACCTATCATACCCATCATACCTATCATACCTATCATACCTAACCTATCATACCTATCATACCTATCATACCTATCATACCCATCATACCTATCATACCTATCATACCTATCATACCTATCATACCCATCATACCTATCATACCTATCATACCTATCATACCCATCATACCCATCATACCCATCATACCTATCATACCTATCATACCTATCATACCTACCATCATACCTATCATACCTATCATACCTATCATACCCATCATACCTAACCTATCATACCTATCATACCTATCATACCTATCATACCTATCATACCTATCATACCTATCATACCATCATACCTATCCTATATCATACCTATCATACCTATCATACCTATCATACCTATCATACCTATCCATACCCATCATACCTATCATACCTATCATACCTATCATACCTAACCTATCATACCTATCATACCTATCATACCTATCATACCTATCATACCTATCATACCCATCATACCTATCATACCTATCATACCTATCATACCTATCATACCTATCATACCTATCATACCCATCATACCTATCATACCTATCATACCTATCATACCTATCATACCTATCATACCCATCACACCTATCCGCACCTATCATACCTATCATACCTATCATATCATACCTATCATACCTATCATACCTATCATACCCATCATACCTATCATACCTATCATACCTATCATACCTATCAACCCATCATACCTATCATACCTATCATACCCATCATACCTATCATACCTATCATACCTATCATACCCATCATACCTCACCCATCATACCTATCATACCTATCATACCTATCATACCTATCATACCCATCATACCCATCATACCTATCATACCTATCATACCCATCATACCTATCATACCTATCATACCCATCATACCTATCATACCCATCATACCTATCATACCTATCATACCTATCATACCTATCATACCTATCATACCCATCATACCTATCATACCCATCATACCCATCATACCCATCATACCCATCATACCCATCATACCTATCCTATCATACCCATCATACCTATCATACCTATCATACCCATCATACCTATCATACCTATCATACCCATCATACCTAACCTATCATACCTATCATACCCATCATACCCATCATACCATCATACCCATCATACCTATCATACCTATCATACCTATACCCATCATACCTATCATACCTATCATCTATACCCATCATACCTATCATACCTATCATACCTATCATACCTATCATACCTATCATACCCATCATACCTATCATACCTATCATACCTATCATACCCATCATACCTAACCCATCATACCCATCATACCTATCATACCCATCATACCTATCATACATCATACCTATCATACCTATCATACCTATCATACCTATCATACCCATCATACC
>NW_027033732.1:0-6730 GCF_034236695.1 Oncorhynchus nerka | reverse complement strand
CTCTAGACAGAGTGTGTTACCTCTAGACAGTGTGTTACCTCTAGACAGAGTGTGTTACCTCTAGACAGAGTGTGTTAACTCTAGACAGAGTGTGTTACCTCTAGACAGAGTGTGTTAACTCTAGACAGAGTGTGTTACCTCTAGACAGAGTGTGTTACCTCTAGACAGAGTGTGTTACCTCTAGACAGAGTGCTTTACCTCTAGACAGATTGTGTTACATCTAGACAGAGTGTGTTACCTCTAGACAGAGTGCGTTACCTCTAGACAGAGTGCGTTACCTCTAGACAGAGTGTTTTACCTCTAGACAGAGTGTGTTACCTCTAGACAGAGTGTGTTACATCTAGACAGAGTGGGTTACCTCTAGACAGAGTGTGTTAACTCTAGACAGTGTGTTACATCTAGACAGAGTGTGTTACCTCTAGACAGAGTGTGTTAACTCTAGACAGAGTGTGTTACCTCTAGACAGAGTGTGTTACCTCTAGACAGAGTGTGTTAACTCTAGACAGAGTGTGTTACCTCTAGACAGAGTGTGTTAACTCTAGACAGAGTGTGTTACCTCTAGACAGAGTGTGTTACCTCTAGACAGAGTGCTTTACCTCTAGACAGATTGTGTTACATCTAGACAGAGTATGTTACCTCTAGACAGAGTGCGTTACCTCTAGACAGAGTGCGTTACCTCTAGACAGAGTGTTTTACCTCTAGACAGAGTGTGTTACCTCTAGACAGAGTGTGTTACATCTAGACAGAGTGTGTTACCTCTAGACAGAGTGTGTTAACTCTAGACAGAGTGTGTTAACTCTAGACAGAGTGTGTTACCTCTAGACAGAGTGTGTTACCTCTAGACAGAGTGCTTTACCTCTAGACAGAGTGTGTTACCTCTAGACAGTGTGTTACCTCTAGACAGTGTGTTACCTCTAGACAGAGTGTGTTAACTCTAGACAGTGTATTACCTCTAGACAGAGTGCGTTACCTCTAGACAGAGTGCGTTACCTCTAGACAGAGTGTGTTACCTCTAGACAGAGTGTGTTACCTCTAGACAGAGTGTGTTACCTCTAGACAGAGTGTGTTACCTCTAGACAGAGTGTGTTACCTCTAGACAGAGTGTGTTAACTCTAGACAGAGTGTGTTACCTCTAGACAGAGTGTGTTAACTCTAGACAGAGTGTGTTACCTCTAGACAGAGTGTGTTACCTCTAGACAGAGTGCTTTACCTCTAGACAGATTGTGTTACATCTAGACAGAGTGTGTTACCTCTAGACAGAGTGCGTTACCTCTAGACAGAGTGCGTTACCTCTAGACAGAGTGTTTTACCTCTAGACAGAGTGTGTTAACTCTAGACAGAGTGTGTTACCTCTAGACAGAGTGTGTTAACTCTCGACAGAGTGTGTTACCTCTAGACAGAGTGTGTTACCTCTAGACAGTATGTTACCTCTAGACAGTGTGTTACCTCTAGACAGAGTGTGTTAACTCTAGACAGTGTATTACCTCTGGACAGAGTGTGTTACCTCTAGACAGAGTGTGTTAACTCTAGACATATTGTGTTAACTCTAGACAGAGTGTGTTACCTCTAGACAGAGTGTGTTACCTCTAGACAGAGTGCTTTACCTCTAGACAGAGTGTGTTACCTCTAGACAGTGTGTTACCTCTAGACAGTGTGTTACCTCTAGACAGAGTGTGTTAACTCTAGACAGTGTATTACCTCTAGACAGAGTGCGTTACCTCTAGACAGAGTGCGTTACCTCTAGACAGAGTGTGTTACCTCTAGACAGAGTGTGTTACCTCTAGACAGAGTGTGTTAACTCTAGACAGAGTGTGTTACCTCTAGACAGAGTGCTTTACCTCTAGACAGATTGTGTTACATCTAGACAGAGTGTGTTACCTCTAGACAGAGTGCGTTACCTCTAGACAGAGTGCGTTACCTCTAGACAGAGTGTTTTACCTCTAGACAGAGTGTGTTACCTCTAGACAGAGTGTGTTACATCTAGACAGAGTGTGTTACCTCTAGACAGAGTGTGTTAACTCTAGACAGAGTGTGTTACCTCTAGACAGAGTGTGTTAACTCTCGACAGAGTGTGTTACCTCTAGACAGAGTGTGTTACCTCTAGACAGTATGTTACCTCTAGACAGTGTGTTACCTCTAGACAGAGTGTGTTAACTCTAGACAGTGTATTACCTCTGGACAGAGTGTGTTACCTCTAGACAGAGTGTGTTAACTCTAGACAGAATGTGTTAACTCTAGACAGAGTGTGTTACCTCTAGACAGAGTGTGTTAACTCTAGACAGAGTGTGTTACCTCTAGACAGAGTGGGTTACCTCTAGACAGAGTGTGTTAACTCTAGACAGTGTGTTACATCTAGACAGAGTGTGTTACCTCTAGACAGAGTGTGTTATCTCTAGACAAAGTGCTTTACCTCTAGACAGAGTGCGTTACCTCTAGACAGAGTGCGTTACCTCTAGACAGAGTGTGTTACCTCTAGACAGTGTGTTACCTCTAGACAGTGTGTTACCTCTAGACAGAGTGTGTTAACTCTAGACAGAATGTGTTACCTCTAGACAGAGTGTTACCTCTAGACAGAGTGTGTTACCTCTAGACAGAGTGTGTTACCTCTAGACAGAGTGCGTTACCTCTAGACAGATTGTGTTACACTCTAGACACAGTGTGTTACCTCTAGACAGAGTGTGTTACCTCTAGACAGAGTGTGTTACCTCTAGACAGAGTGTGTTAACTCTAGACAGTGTGTTACCTCTGGACAGAGTGTGTTACCTCTAGACAGAGTGTGTTAACTCTAGACAGAGTGTGTTACCTCTAGACAGTGTGTTACCTCTAAACAGTGTGTTACCTCTAGACAGAATGTGTTAACTCTAGACAGAATGTGTTACCTCTAGACAGAGTGTGTTACCTCTAGACAGAGTGTGTTAACTCTAGACAGAGTGTGTTACCTCTAGACAGAGTGTGTTAACTCTAGACAGAGTGTGTTACCTCTAGACAGAGTGCTTTACCTCTAGACAGATTGTGTTACATCTAGACAGAGTGTGTTACCTCTAGACAGAGTGCGTTACCTCTAGACAGAGTGCGTTACCTCTAGACAGAGTGTTTTACCTCTAGACAGAGTGTGTTACCTCTAGACAGAGTGTGTTACATCTAGACAGAGTGGGTTACCTCTAGACAGAGTGTGTTAACTCTAGACAGTGTGTTACATCTAGACAGAGTGTGTTACCTCTAGACAGAGTGTGTTAACTCTAGACAGAGTGTGTTACCTCTAGACAGAGTGTGTTACCTCTAGACAGAGTGTGTTAACTCTAGACAGAGTGTGTTACCTCTAGACAGAGTGTGTTAACTCTAGACAGAGTGTGTTACCTCTAGACAGAGTGTGTTACCTCTAGACAGAGTGCTTTACCTCTAGACAGATTGTGTTACATCTAGACAGAGTATGTTACCTCTAGACAGAGTGCGTTACCTCTAGACAGAGTGCGTTACCTCTAGACAGAGTGTTTTACCTCTAGACAGAGTGTGTTACCTCTAGACAGAGTGTGTTACATCTAGACAGAGTGTGTTACCTCTAGACAGAGTGTGTTAACTCTAGACAGAGTGTGTTAACTCTAGACAGAGTGTGTTACCTCTAGACAGAGTGTGTTACCTCTAGACAGAGTGCTTTACCTCTAGACAGAGTGTGTTACCTCTAGACAGTGTGTTACCTCTAGACAGTGTGTTACCTCTAGACAGAGTGTGTTAACTCTAGACAGTGTATTACCTCTAGACAGAGTGCGTTACCTCTAGACAGAGTGCGTTACCTCTAGACAGAGTGTGTTACCTCTAGACAGAGTGTGTTACCTCTAGACAGAGTGTGTTACCTCTAGACAGAGTGTGTTAACTCTAGACAGAGTGTGTTACCTCTAGACAGAGTGTGTTAACTCTAGACAGAGTGTGTTACCTCTAGACAGAGTGTGTTAACTCTAGACAGAGTGTGTTACCTCTAGACAGAGTGTGTTACCTCTAGACAGAGTGCTTTACCTCTAGACAGATTGTGTTACATCTAGACAGAGTGTGTTACCTCTAGACAGAGTGCGTTACCTCTAGACAGAGTGCGTTACCTCTAGACAGAGTGTTTTACCTCTAGACAGAGTGTGTTAACTCTAGACAGAGTGTGTTACCTCTAGACAGAGTGTGTTAACTCTCGACAGAGTGTGTTACCTCTAGACAGAGTGTGTTACCTCTAGACAGTATGTTACCTCTAGACAGTGTGTTACCCTCTAGACAGAGTGTGTTAACTCTAGACAGTGTATTACCTCTGGACAGAGTGTGTTACCTCTAGACAGAGTGTGTTAACTCTAGACATATTGTGTTAACTCTAGACAGAGTGTGTTACCTCTAGACAGAGTGTGTTACCTCTAGACAGAGTGCTTTACCTCTAGACAGAGTGTGTTACCTCTAGACAGTGTGTTACCTCTAGACAGTGTGTTACCTCTAGACAGAGTGTGTTAACTCTAGACAGTGTATTACCTCTAGACAGAGTGCGTTACCTCTAGACAGAGTGCGTTACCTCTAGACAGAGTGTGTTACCTCTAGACAGAGTGTGTTACCTCTAGACAGAGTGTGTTAACTCTAGACAGAGTGTGTTACCTCTAGACAGAGTGCTTTACCTCTAGACAGATTGTGTTACATCTAGACAGAGTGTGTTACCTCTAGACAGAGTGCGTTACCTCTAGACAGAGTGCGTTACCTCTAGACAGAGTGTTTTACCTCTAGACAGAGTGTGTTACCTCTAGACAGAGTGTGTTACATCTAGACAGAGTGTGTTACCTCTAGACAGAGTGTGTTAACTCTAGACAGAGTGTGTTACCTCTAGACAGAGTGTGTTAACTCTCGACAGAGTGTGTTACCTCTAGACAGAGTGTGTTACCTCTAGACAGTATGTTACCTCTAGACAGTGTGTTACCTCTAGACAGAGTGTGTTAACTCTAGACAGTGTATTACCTCTGGACAGAGTGTGTTACCTCTAGACAGAGTGTGTTAACTCTAGACAGAATGTGTTAACTCTAGACAGAGTGTGTTACCTCTAGACAGAGTGTGTTAACTCTAGACAGAGTGTGTTACCTCTAGACAGAGTGGGTTACCTCTAGACAGAGTGTGTTAACTCTAGACAGTGTGTTACATCTAGACAGAGTGTGTTACCTCTAGACAGAGTGTGTTATCTCTAGACAAAGTGCTTTACCTCTAGACAGAGTGCGTTACCTCTAGACAGAGTGCGTTACCTCTAGACAGAGTGTGTTACCTCTAGACAGTGTGTTACCTCTAGACAGTGTGTTACCTCTAGACAGAGTGTGTTAACTCTAGACAGAGTGTGTTAACTCTAGACAGAGTGTGTTACCTCTAGACAGAGTGTTACCTCTAGACAGAGTGTGTTACCTCTAGACAGTGTGTTACCTCTAGACAGTGTGTTACCTCTAGACAGAGTGTGTTAACTCTAGACAGAGTGTGTTACATCTAGACAGAGTGTGTTACCTCTAGACAGAGTGCGTTACCTCTAGACAGAGTGCTGTTACCTCTAGACATATTGTGTTACCTCTAGACACAGTGTGTTACCTCTAGACAGAGTGTGTTACCTCTAGACAGAGTGCTTTACCTCTAGACAGAGTGTGTTACCTCTAGACAGTGTGTTACCTCTAGACAGAGTGTGTTACCTCTAGACAGAGTGTGTTACCTCTAGACAGAGTGTGTTACCTCTAGACAGAGTGTGTTAACTCTAGACAGAGTGTGTTACCTCTAGACAGAGTGTGTTAACTCTAGACAGAGTGTGTTACCTCTAGACAGAGTGCTTTACCTCTAGACAGATTGTGTTACATCTAGACAGAGTGTGTTACCTCTAGACAGAGTGCGTTACCTCTAGACAGAGTGCGTTACCTCTAGACAGAGTGTTTTACCTCTAGACAGAGTGTGTTACCTCTAGACAGAGTGTGTTACATCTAGACAGAGTGGGTTACCTCTAGACAGAGTGTGTTAACTCTAGACAGTGTGTTACATCTAGACAGAGTGTGTTACCTCTAGACAGAGTGTGTTAACTCTAGACAGAGTGTGTTACCTCTAGACAGAGTCGGTTACCTCTAGACAGAGTGTGTTAACTCTAGACAGAGTGTGTTACCTCTAGACAGAGTGTGTTAACTCTAGACAGATTGTGTTACATCTAGACAGAGTATGTTACCTCTAGACAGAGTGCGTTACCTCTAGACAGAGTGCGTTACATCTAGACAGAGTGTGTTACCTCTAGACAGAGTGCGTTAACTCTAGACAGAGTGTGTTACCTCTAGACAGAGTGTGTTACCTCTAGACAGAGTGTGTTACCTCTAGACAGAGTGTGTTACCTCTAGACAGAGTGTGTTACCTCTAGACAGTGTGTTACCTCTAGACAGAGTGTGTTACCTCTAGACAGAGTGTGTTACCTCTAGACAGAGTGTGTTAACTCTAGACAGAATGTGTTACCTCTAGACAGAGTGTGTTACCTCTAGACAGAGTGTGTTACCTCTAGACAGTGTGTTACCTCTAGACAGTGTGTTACCTCTAGACAGAGTGTGTTAACTCTAGACAGAGTGTGTTACATCTAGACAGAGTGTGTTACCTCTAGACAGAGTGCGTTACCTCTAGACAGAGTGCTTTACCTCTAGACAGATTGTGTTACATCTAGACACGAGTGTGTTACCTCTAGACAGAGTGTGTTACCTCTAGACAGAGTGCT
>NW_027033731.1:0-6728 GCF_034236695.1 Oncorhynchus nerka | reverse complement strand
CATTTACATTTAAGTCATTTAGCAGACGCTCTTATCCAGAGCGACTTACAAATTGGTGCATTCACCTTATGACATCCAGTGGAACAGTAGTGCATCTAAATCTTTTAAGGGGGTGAGAGGGATTACTTTATCCTATCCTAGGTATTCCTTAAAAAGGTGGGGTTTCAGGTGTCTCCGGAAGGTGGTGATTGACTCCGCTGTCCTGGCGTCGTGAGGAGTTTGTTCCACCATTGGGGGCCAGAGCAGCGAACAGTTTTGACTGGGCTGAGCGGGAACTGTACTTCCTCAGTGGTAGGGAGGCGAGCAGGCCAGAGGTGGATGAACGCAGTGCCCTTGTTTGGGTGTAGGGCCTGATCAGAGCCTGGAGGTACTGAGGTGCCGTTCCCCTCACAGCTCCGTAGGCAAGCACCATGGTCTTGTAGCGGATGCGAGCTTCAACTGGAAGCCAGTGGAGAGAGCGGAGGAGCGGGGTGACGTGAGAGAACTTGGGAAGGTTGAACACCAGACGGGCTGCGGCGTTCTGGATGAGTTGTAGGGGTTTAATGGCACAGGCAGGGAGCCCAGCCAACAGCGAGTTGCAGTAATCCAGACGGGAGATGACGAGTGCCTGGATTAGGACCTGCGCCGCTTCCTGTGTGAGGCAGGGTCGTACTCTGCGGATGTTGTAGAGCATGAACCTACAGGAACGGGCCACCGCCTTGATGTTAGTTGAGAACGACAGGGTGTTGTCCAGGATCACGCCAAGGTTCTTAGCGCTCTGGGAGGAGGACACAATGGAGTTGTCAACCGTGATGGCGAGATCATAGAACGGGCAGTCCTTCCCCGGGAGGAAGAGCAGCTCCGTCTTGCCGAGGTTCAGCTTGAGGTGGTGATCCGCTATCCACACTGGGATATGTTCTGCCAGGACATGCAGATGCGATTCGCCACCTGATCATCAGAAGGGGGAAAGGAGAAGATTAATTGTGTGTCGTCTGCATAGCAATGATAGGAGAGACCATGTGAGGTTATAGTAGTAGCCGTGTTTAGCACTAACTGAAGTTTATTTAGTGCTTTATCTGGGTAGCCGGGGAGTAGAGCATTGCAGTAGTCTAATCTAGAAATGACAAAAGCATAGATTCGTTTTTCTGCATCATTTTTGGACAAAATGTTTCTGATTTTTGCAATGTTATGGAGATGGAAAAAAGCTGTCCTTGAAATATTATTGATATTGTATGCACAGCAGGTCAGCCACCAGACATGTCGAGGCCTGGTGACAGACGGAGTATACATCACGAGGCGAAGGCCCTTCTGCAGGACGTGCCAGGTCTCGACGGGCTCTCCGGCCAGGACTAATTGGGGCTGATTGGGGACGGTGAGTAATCAAGGGCTGATTGCTCACCAGGCTGTACAACTCCCATGAAGCTGCCAGAAGGGGAAGTACACAGGGGAGAGACTGGGGGGAGGGAAGGACTCCGGTATAAGTTGGGGACGGTACCAGAGGTACCAGGAGGGAGTTCAGTTTTGATCCCCACAGGATACAGCAAGACCCGGAGCCCAGAAGACGGTATCCCAGAGGGTCTCTTGGGGAAGACCTATTATTTTCGTTTGGACTATTATTTTAATAAACACCTTTGAAACTGAGCTCATCCTACTCTGTCCATGTCTGTTCTGTGTAAACGCTTTGACACCAACTCCATGGTCTGCCACAATATGTTCATCAAAAAAGAGATCAGGGTCCAGGAGTAACGAGGTCCTTCACAGTTTTAATTGAGATGACTCTACAACAATCAATATTAATTGTCAGATCCAACAGCAGCTCTCTTTGTTTATTGTGACCCAGAACTAGCTTCTCTGTTTTTTCTGAGTTTAAAATTAAAACATTTGCAACCATCCCTCCCTTATGTCTGAAATACAGGCTTCCAGGGGGTTGAGATCAGGTGATTGTGGAGGCCAGGTCATCTGATGCACCACTCCATCACTCTCCTGGTCAAATAGCCCTTATACAGCCTGGAGTGTTTTGGGTCATTGTCCTGTTGGAAAGACAACTGATAGTTCCACTATGGGTAAACCAGATGGGATGGCGTATCATTGCAGAATGCAAGTCTTTCTTGAATTCTAAATAAATCACTGACAGTGTCACCAGCAAAGCACCCCCACACCATCACACCTCCTCAATGCATCACGGTGGGAACCACACATACGAAGATCATCCATTCACCTACTCTGCCTCTCACAAAGACACGGCAGTTGAAACCAAAAATCGCAAATTTTGACCAAAGGACAGATTTCACCATTCTGGTACGTCCATTGCTTGTGTTTCCATGGGCCCAAGCAAGTGTCTTCTTATTATTGGTGTCCTTTAGTAGTGCTTTCTTTTGCAGCAATTCGAACGAATGGCCTGATTCATACAGTCTCCTCTAAACAGTTGGATGTTGAGATGTGTCTGTTACTTGAACTCTGGGAAGCATTTATTTGGGCTGCAATCTGAGGTGCAGTTAACTCTAATGAACTTATCCTCTGCAGCAGAGGTAACTCCTGGTCTTCCTTTCCTGTGGTGGTCCTCATGAGAGCCAGTTTCATCATAGCGCTTTATGGTTTTTGCGACTGCACATGAAGAAACTTTAAAAGTTATGGAAATGTTCCACATTGACTGACCTTAATGTCTTTAAGTAATGATTGAATGTCGCTTTGCTTATTTTCTTGACATAATAAGGACTTGGTATGTTACTAAATAGAACTATCTTCTGTATACTAACCCTACCTTGTCACAACACAACTGATTGGCTCTAACGCATTAAGATGGAAATAATTTCCACAAATTAACTTTCAACAAGGCATAACTATTAATTTAAATGCATTCCAGGTGACTACTTCATGAAGCTGGTTGAGAGAATGCCAAGAGTCTCCAAAGCTATCAAGGCAAAGGTTGGCTGCTTTGAAGAATCTCAAATTGTAAATGTATTTTGATTTGTTTAACACTTTTTTGGTTACTACATGATTCCATATGTGTTATTTCAGTGTTGATGTCTTCACTAATATTCTACAATGTAGAAAATAGTCAAACTAAAGAAAATGCCTTGAATGAGTAGCGTGTCCAAAACTTTTGACTGGTACTGCATATTATACACACCTCAAATATACAAATAAACATTTGAGAATGGTAATATTTTACACACACATGAAGGTACCCATAAGCAATCATTTCTGGTTAAAAAACACAGATGTGAAAAATGTGTGGATGTAACGTTTTAGAAATAAACTTCATGTATTGCTTATAAGATGTCTTTACCATCATGATTCCAAGAAATATATGAGCAATTTGACATCTTCACAAGTATCAAGTATCATCAAATCAAATCAAATCAAATCAAATGGTATTTGTCACATACACATGGTTAGCAGATGTTAATGCGAGTGTAGCGAAATGCTTGTGCTTCTAGTTCCGACAATGCAGTGATAACCAACAAGTAATCTAACTAACAATTCCAAAACTACTGTCTTATACACAGTGTAAGGGGATAAGGAATATGTACATAAGGATATATGAATGAGTGATGGTACAGAGCAGCATACAGTAGATGGTATCGAGTACAGTATATACATATGAGATGAGTATGTAGACAAAGTAAACAAAGTGGCATAGTTAAAGTGGCTAGTGACATAAGAATGCAGTCGATGATCTAGAGTACAGTATATACATATGCATATGAGATGAATAGTGTAGGGTAAGTAACATTATATAAGGTAGCATTGTTTAAAGTGGCTAGTGATATATTTACATCATTTCCCATCAATTCCCATTATTAAAGTGGCTGGAGTTGGGTCAGTGTCAATGACAGTGTGTTGGCAGCAGCCACCCAATGTTAGTGATTGCTGTTTAACAGTCTGATGGCCTTGAGATAGAAGCTGTTTTTCAGTCTCTCGGTCCCAGCTTGATGCACCTGTACTGACCTCGCCTTCTGGATGATAGCGGGGTGAACATGCAGTGGCTCGATGGTTGTTGTCCTTGATGATCTTTATGGCCTTCCTGTAACATCGGTGGTGAGGTGTCCTGGAGGGCAGGTAGTTTGCCCCCGGTGATGCGCGTGCAGACCTCACTACCCTCTGAGCCTTACGGTTGAGGGCGGAGCAGTTGCCGTACCAGGCTGTGATACAGCCCGCCAGGATGCTCCTCGATTGTGCATCTGTAGAAGTTTGAGTGCTTTTGGTGACAAGCCGAATTTCTTCAGCCTGAGGTTGAAGAGGCGCTGCTGCGCCTCACGACGCTGTCAGTGTGAGGTGGACCAATTCAGTTTGTCTGTGATGTGTATGCCGAGGAACTTGCAAACTTGCTACCCTCTCCACTACTGATCCATCGATGTGGATAGGGGGTGTTCCCTCTGCTGTTTCCTGAAGTCCACAATCATCTCCTTAGTTTTGTTGACGTTGAGTGAGGTTATTTTCCTGACACCACACTCCGAGGGCCCTCACCTCCTCCCTGTAGGCCGTCTCGTCGTTGTTGGTAATCAAGCCTACCACTGTTGTGTCGTCCGCAAACTTGATGATTGAGTTGGAGGCGTGCATGGCCACGCAGTCGGGTGAACAGGGAGTACAGGAGAGGGCTCAGAACGCACCTCAGGGGGCCCCCTGTTGAGGATCAGCGGGAGGAGATGTTGTTGCCTACCCTCACCACCTGTGGGCGGCCCGTCAGGAAGTCCAGTACCCAGTTGCACAGAGGGTCGAGACCCAGGGTCTCGAGCTTGATGACGAGCTTGAGGGTACTATGGTATTGAATGCCGAGCTGTAGTCGATGAACAGCATTCTCACATAGGTATTCCTCTGTCCAGGTGGGTTAGCAGTGTGCAGTGGGTTGAGATTGCATCGTCTGTGGACCTATTTGGGCGGTAAGCAAATTGGAGTGGGTCTAGGGTGTCAGGTAGGGTGGAGGGATATGGTCCTTGACTAGTCTCTCAAAGCACTTCATGATGACGGAAGTGAGTGCTACGGGCGGTAGTCGTTAGCCTGTGCTACCTTAGCTTTTGGGAACAGGAACAATGGTGGCCCTCTTGAAGCATGTGGGAACAGCAGACTGGTAGGGATTGATTGAATATGTCCGTAAACACACCGGCCAGCTGGTCTGCGCATGCTCGAGGCGGCTGGGGATGCCTGGGCCTGCAGCCTTGCGAGGGTTAACACGTTTAAATGTCTTACTCACCTCGGCTGCAGTGAAGGAGAGACTGCATGTTTTCGTTGCAGGCCGTGTCAGTGGCACTGTATTGTCCCCAAAGCGGGCAAAAAGTGATTTAGTCTGCCTGGAGCAAGACATCCTGGTCCGTGACTGGGCTGGGTTTCTTCTTGTAGTCCGTGATTGACTGTAGACCCTGCCACATGCCTCTTGTGTCTGAGCCATTGAATTGAGATTCCACTTTGTCTCTGTACTGACGCTTAGCTTGTTTAATAGCCTTATGGAGGGAATAGCTGCATTGTTTATATTCGGGACATATTACCAGACACCTTGCCCTGATTAAAAGCAGTGTTCGCGTTTCAGTTTCACGCGAATGCTGCCATCAATCCACGGTTTCTGGTTTGGGAATGTTTTTATCGTTGCTATGGGAACGACATCTTCGACGCACGTTCTAATGAACTCGCACACCGAATCAGCGTATTCAGCAATATTTCCATCTGACGCAATAATGCAACATGTCCCAGTCCACGTGATGGAAGCAGTCTTGAGTGTGGAGTCAGCTTATCCGACCAGCGTTGACAGACCTTCAGCGTGGAGCCTCTTGTTTTAGTTTCTGCCTGTAGGCAGGATCAGCAAAATGGAGTCGTGGGTCAGCTTTTCCGGGGGCAAGGGCAGGGCTCTATATGCACAGGAAGTTAGAGAATAATGATCCAAGGTTTTACCACCCCTGGTTGGCAATTGATATGGGTTGGTAAAATTTAGGAGTCTTGTTTTCTATTAGCTTTAGCAAAATCCCAGCTACAATGAATGCAGCCTCCCGGATAAATGGTTTCCAGTTTGCAAAGAGTTAAATAAAGTTCGGCAGCTCAGAGCCATCAAGGTCTGTTTGGGGGAGAGACATGATTATAATCGAGGAGAATTTTGAAGATAATGCGGTCTACATTTGATTGTGAGGAATTCTAAATCAGGTGAACAGAAGGATTTGAGTTCCTGTATGTTTCCTTCACTTCCACCATGTCTTCAAGTAGTCATGAGGCATACGCCCGCCTACTTTCACCAGAAAGATGTTTCTGTCACGCGATGGAGAAACCCGTTGGCTGCACCGCCTCGGATAGCGTCTTGCCAGTAAGCCATGTTTCTGTGAAGCAGAGAACGTTGCAGTCTCTGATGTCCCTCTGGAATGCTACTCTTGCTCGGATTTCGTCCAACCTTGTTGTCAAGAGACTGGACATTGGCAAGAAGAATGCTGGGGAGTGCTGCGCGATGTGCCCTTTTTCGGAGTCTGACCAGAACACCGCCTCGTTTCCCTCTTTTTCGGAGTCGTTTCCTTGGGTCGCTGCATGCGATCCATTCCGTTGTCCTGTTTGTAAGGCAGAACACTCGGATTCGCGTCGCGGAAAACATATTCTTGGTCGTACTGATGGTGAGTTGGCGCTGATCTTATATTCAGTAGTTCTTCTCGACTGTATGTAATGAAACCTAAGATGACCTGGGGTACTAATGTAAGAAATAACACGTAAAAAACAAAAACTGCATAGTTTCCTAGGAACGCGAGCGAGGCGGCCATCTCAGTCGGCGCCGGAAG
>NW_027033730.1:4369-6727 GCF_034236695.1 Oncorhynchus nerka | reverse complement strand
TGGAATCCCTTTATTTGTCCGGTATCCTTGGTGGCCTTGTTTGAAATTACTTTACAGGAGATACTCGACATCTAACACTCTATGAAACAGTTGTGTCGAAAGTAAAAAGTTATCTATGGGTGTGTGTGTCTTGTGTGGGTGTGAATAAAAAGAGTAGTCCCTATCCTGGGTGCAACTGTCTCCAGATGTCTAGTAAATTGAGATCTTTCATGAATGACATGGTGAGCTTGCCCGCTTTTGGTAAGTGAGGGTTTTATCAGAAGACCTATCAAGAGCTGTATCTAAGCAAAAATTAAAATCTCCTCCAACCAGTAGCCATCCTGGTGGTGCTTGGCAACCTGAAGGAAGACATTCTTGAATAAACATATGGTCATCGAAGTTAGAGCATAAATATTCAATAGGGTCCAAGACTCTGAAAACATATGCCCTGCACCAAAACAAACCTGCCAGAGGGATCAGAGATGGTGTTGTTGACACCCAGAAGGGGATATGTCTACTTTATCAAATTGCAGTTCCTCTTGCTTTGGAGTTAAAAGGATGCAAAAACTTGTCCTACCCATTCCCTCTTCAATTTCTTGTGTTCACTGGCTGTAAGATGTGTGTTCTTGTAAAAACACAATGTCAGCCTTTAATTTCTTAAGGTATGTATAGACTATTTTCCTTTAATCGGGCTGTTAAGACCTTTACGTTGAATGTGACATATTTTAGTGGATTAAGCATAGGTTTGGTTTCAAATATGTAACTGAATAGAAATCTATCATATGCAGATAATTAGGAAATGTTTCAACTTTGGTTTGATCACAAAAGTGACCTGTGTGTCTCTTTAGGAAGGAAACAATAAACATAGAAAAAAGGAAGAAAAAATAAATAAAAATCCCACCCACCCCGATTGTCAGACTAGAACAACAATCCCAACAATCAAACATGAATACAGAGATACGTTGCTGCTCGCTTTCCATCTTGCTCTTACTAGCTAAACCTTGGCGTAAACTAAAACCTGCGAGCTCTCTAAAAAACAAACGTTGTGAATAGATATTTATGGCTGAATATTTACTGCCCACGGTAAGGGATGCTTGAGTCTCTTTACGAAAGATTAACATAAATAAGGGGAAAAGCAGTGGGCCTAAACCCACTTATTGCTTCGCCCAGTAGATATGGACTAAACCAAAATATACTCTCCTGTAAATGTAATAGAACTCACCCCGGAAGATACGGTTAGTTGAAAATGTACAAATCAATTAAAGTGACCGGAGATACCAGCAGTTCAATCCGATAAGAGAAAACAAACAAACTGCATTTTATCCCCAGAGAGACCGTCCTGACTCAGACGTTGCTCAGTTCTTTGAGAAAAGTGTGCACTTCTCCCGGTGTGTTGAAGAGATGGCTTCAGCCTTTGTACTGAACTTTCATCCGCGCAGGGTGGATGAGGTAGCCGGTGAGTTCTTCTCCTTCAGTGCTTTGGCGGCAGGTCTGGAACTGCTTGCGGTGTTCATAGATCCGTTTCATATCTGGGAAAAGGCTGACCCTCTTTCCATCGATGGCGATGTCCCCTTTGGCTCTTGCGAGTTGCAGTATCTTCTCTCTGTCTTGGAAACGGAGGAACCTGATCAGGATGGCTCGTGGGGGCTCATCTGGCCGGGGTTTTGGCGCTGATGTTCTGTGGGCACGTTCGATTTCCAGCGGCTTGGTGAAGTTGGTTATGCCTAGGACCTCCGGGATCCATTGAGTGAAGAAACGGACCGGGTCACGGCCCTCGCTGTCCTCTTTCAATCCCACCACACGGATATTACTACGTCTACTCTGGTTCTCCATCTGATCTACTTTGTTTTTGAGGTAGGCATTGTCCTTTTGCAGTTGTGTCAAGACCTGGTCATGTCTAGCGATGGTATCTTGGTACTGTGCTAATGCGCAACTCTGCCTCAGTCGTTCTCAAAAGGAGATCATTCATGGAGGATTTCAGGTCGTCAATGGAAGAATGGAGTTCAGCCGATTTCTTATCGATTTTCAGAGAAAGACCTCTGTTACCATCCTGAATTTCACGGAGGTGAGTAGCCAGCATGTCGGCAGGCTCGCAAGAGGCTGCTGAGAGCAACAGTCTGGAACTGTCGTCTGAGTTATGAGGGCTAATGCTAATCTTGCTAGCTGTAGCGTTATCGTTATCTTGGGAATCAACGACGTTTTGGTCGTCCTTCTTGCCTCTCGGTCGGAGGTCCATGGCTTTTGGGAAGGTAAGTACTTGACAATTTATCAGCCGATGTTAGAATATTGTTTCAACGTTGTTATTTAGGTAAAAATAGAATAACTTTGAAGAGCTCGGTTTGTCAACGTCTGCTCAGCTCCGCGGCATCACGTGCTCCC
>NW_027033730.1:0-3869 GCF_034236695.1 Oncorhynchus nerka | reverse complement strand
CCACGTCACTAAGGACTTGACACTGGATCTTCCATGCAGAGCTAGGAAAGGGGCAGTCCGGCGATTATTTTGCAGGCTTTGGAGGGCAGTGTGCTGCTGCGCCTGCCACAAGGAAGTGGAGGAACAATATTAATTATTTATCAGACCTTCAGAAATGGGATTGAACTATAGACCATTAAATTATTCGCATTATAATTGGACTCAAAAAGTTCAGAACTTTTCTATAAACTTTCACTTTGCATGTGTGGAGTAGGTTGTGTAAATAAGTGGGAAACATCCCAATTTTAATGCTTTGAATAATACATTTTTAAAAATCTGTATTATTTCACAACAAAAAAACGGAGGAAAAAAAACGGAGGGCGCTCAACCAACGTTCAGTTGAGGTGCAACCAAAAATTTTAATCATCATAGAAAAGGAAAAAGCGCAACGCTTTCTCACTATAAATGCATTGTTTTATTCAGGCAAGGTTAAAAGATTAACGTTTCGGCCTAGTCTGTGACGATATGCAAGTTGTGTTTGCCCAGTAAAAGGGTGACCCAGACTCACCCTGGTTCTTGAGGGTTGAAGACAATGAAAAATGATCATTAAGTAAATGGGACTTTTCAATTATTGAATAAAATCTTTAATGAACATGAATTTAAATACAATTGACTTGAGGATCATAGCAGGCAGGCTGACTGGCTAGCCCTGAAGGCCCTCTGCCTCTACCTCTGTGTGGTTCATCTCAACCAAGAGGTTGTGTGGGTTGTCTTTCTCTCTGTGGGTGTGAATCACTATGACCTCTCCCTCTGCCTGCCATTTTGCTGATCAGAAGCATTCTGCTTTTTCTTGCTCACATGAACAGGAGGAATGGCCTCTGGGGTAACCTCCTCCTCCATCTAACGCCTCTTCCACCTCCTCTTTCTGGCTGTGTTCGACTGAGGTCACTCGTTCTCTCTCACTGGGTGTTGGATAGTTCCTCCTCCTCTGTGTCTTTGTGAGTTTGGAGGGAGTTATCCTGTTCTGGCTCCCTCTAAGGGTGTGCACCGTAATCTCTTTCGGTGTGTTGAGGGGTTCAGTGGTTTTGGAGGGAGTCATGAAGTTCGATCTCTAGCAATGAGTGTGGGGTCTGTCCCGTGGTGGTGTCCCCCTCCCTCCTAAGGAGGAGCCACTGAGACATGTGATGAGGCCAAGGAAAATTACTCTGCAAGGACGGGATAGGACACATCACAACACTGCTGCTCATTCATATTCAAACACACCTCAGAGTACGGACGCACTCATGGACGTCCCCCACACACACACAATGAACTTACCTGTACATATCAGAATCATACATTCGACGGCCACCTCTTCCACAACATTTCTTGATCCCCCACCTCAAACATGTTGAGTCAATACCAGATGCTGGAATGCAGGTGCAGAAGGGCCTAGTATGTAATGATGTGATACCATGCGTACCCCATATCCTGTGTTTGTGTTGATGTTTTTGTATTGAACCTTTATTTAAACAGGGAGTCACATTGAGATTAAACATCTATTTTTCAAGAGTGTCCTGTAAAAGTTGAAGTCATATTGAACAACTACCAGAAAAAACCGTCTCTACATAGGAATTGTATAACATTTTTTCCATACATCAAAAATAATACATTGTCAATCAGCAATTACTTACCTAGATAAGGCCCCAACAAGGCCCACGTTAATGGTTGAAAGTAACTTATGTCAGTGCGAATGAGTAACACTGAGTGTATAAAACATTAGGAACACCTGCTCTTTCCACGACACATGATGACCAGGTGAATCCAGATGAAAGCTATAATCCCTTATAGACGTCACTAGTTAAATCCACTTAAATCAGTATAGATAAAGAGGAGGAGACAGGTTAAAAAATATATTGTACGGCTTATGAGACATGGATTGTGTATGTGTGTCATTCAGATGGTGAATGGGCAAGACAAAATATTTAAGTCCCTTTGAACAGAGTATGGTAGAAGTGTGTGTCAAGAACTGCCATGCTGTTGGGTTTTTCAACTCAACAGTTTTCCCTGAGTATCAACAATGGTCCACCACCAAGGGGGGGAAACTCAATAGGAAGGTGTTCTTAATGTTTTGTTCACTCAGTGTAGATCAATCCCTAGCATATACTTTCATTTGTTGTGTACTGATACTGTAAATACATAAATTATATTAATGTTATCTACAATATACTATAATACTGTAAGCCTCCCTGCTGCAGGGGCATTTCCTCCTATAATTCTGAGCTGATTTTCTTCACTTCAGCAATATTTTGTATCTTTGTTCATTTTCACATTTATTGTGTTTGGAATGGCACTGTTACTACAAGAGATGATGCTATCATAAAGTATTTGATGTAAATATGTAGGATAATTACCCATAATGCTCACTGACTGAACATTCAAAATTACCATAGCAATTATTGACGCATTCACATGCCATCGGAAACTTGGAACCTCAGTGTTAAAATGAATGTACATTATTAGCGTAGAGCTTCCTACTGGTTGATTCTGATACTTCACAAGTGGGAAACTTAAAATCGTCATTCCATAACGAGTTAGTGAGTCAGAAATGTCAGAATTTCCTAGTTCCGACTTGAAGTGCCTTCTATGATGTAGGGCAGGTCAATATCCAAATTATTTTACTGTGCCCAGTCGCACACAGACTTTTATGGTCACACAAGTTGCCACCGGTGGATTCAAAATGAGTAGCCTAACAATTATTTACATGACCCCAGGTACATTTGCAACCAAATTATTTTTCAGTGAGAAATCAATAATAGTTGCACACATATCGGGTAACAGTGAGCAATTGACAGTGAGCAATGAGCAAGATAAGCATAGACGGGAAGTTGACAATAGCTTATTATTAGTGTAAAGAAATTGTTTTTCTATGGTTGCAGTCCTCAAAGATTGAATTGCATTGAATTGAATTAATCAGATCCAATGATTTACAGCCCATAGGGTGGGGTACCGCTAGTCATCATTATTATAATCACCATCTCAATCATTATCATACCATCATAGACTTATTCGTCTGTATCTGAGACTCATCTGACACAACCTTAGACATGGCAGTCTGCAACTCAATACACTGCCCCTGCATGGTGTTCAGCGTCCCCTGCATGTGGTTAATCGAATACTTAACATCGTTCAGCAGGATCTGAACCTTGTAGTGGAAATTTCCTGTATTACCAAATCATGAGAGCAAACCACACACAAGTCAGAGTTATCATAAAGTCCATCTTTAATTATATGAGCTCCATCACAACCCTGTGACTCACAGATTAATTCAGTGTCTATAAATTAATTCTCTGAGAGTGCTTAAAAAACAGTTCTTAGTATCATTTATAGCCAAGACACACCCATCTCAACTCACATGACGAATAACAGATCTTAGGAACATTACAAAGGAAGACTTTACTTGAGAGAGGAGTATCCCATAGCCAGACAGCATTGGCTATAAATTATCGTCCAGCTTTGTCTCCTAAACTATGTTCCTATCTCACTCTTAGTACCACTCAGGACCAAAAACAAAACCTCATCCACTAGCATATATCAAATACACTCCTCCTGGACAAGATCACAGAGACATAGTGACTGGCACACAGACATTGTGGAGCCAAGAGATAATTGGTTCCACCTCAATCATCCCTTCACATGGTTTAAAATATATGTTTACATATGAAGACAAGCTTGACCTCTCCCCTCTCTGCGGCCCAAGTAACTGAACCCAGGACAGAGAAAGGATAACTGCAAATAGCCACCACTATAGTACAACAAGATACATTCTAAATGAGAAGTAACTCACAAGCATATAATGAAAATAAAACATCTTATCTATGTTACCCAACTATTCTGATTAATCCCCAACA
>NW_027033729.1:0-6723 GCF_034236695.1 Oncorhynchus nerka | reverse complement strand
GTACAACCTGACTATGGGACTCCGCTAGCGCCACTAACAGGTATAACCTGACTATGGGACTCCGCTAGCGCCACTAACAGGTATAACCTGACTATGTGACTCCGCTAGCGCCACTAACAGGTATAACCTGACTATGGGACTCCACTAGCGCCACTAACAGGTATAACCTGACTATGGGACTCCGCTAGCGCCACTAACAGGTATAACCTGACTATGGGACTCCGCTAGCGCCACTAACAGGTATAACCTGACTATGGGACTCCGCTAGCGCCACTAACAGGTATAACCTGACTATGGGACTCCGCTAGCGCCCACTAACAGGTATAACCTGACTATGGGACTCCGCTAGCGCCACTAACAGGTATAACCTGACTATGGGACTCCGCTAGCGCCACTAACAGGTATAACCTGACTATGGGACTCCGCTAGCGCCCACTAACAGGTATAACCTGACTATGGGACTCCGCTAGCGCCACTAACAGGTATAACCTGACTATGGGACTCCGCTAGCGCCACTAACAGGTATAACCTGACTATGGGACTCCGCTAGCGCCACTAACAGGTATAACCTGACTATGGGACTCCGCTAGCGCCACTAACAGGTATAACCTGACTATGGGACTCCGCTAGCGCCACTAACAGGTATAACCTGACTATGGGACTCCGCTAGCGCCACTAACAGGTATAACCTGACTATGGGACTCCGCTAGCGCCACTAACAGGTATAACCTGACTATGGGACTCCGCTAGCGCCACTAACAGGTATAACCTGACTATGGGACTCCGCTAGCGCCACTAACAGGTATAACCTGACTATGGGACTCGCTAGCGCCACTAACAGGTATAACCTGACTATGGGACTCCGCTAGCGCCACTAACAGGTATAACCTGACTATGGGACTCCGCTAGCGCCACTAACAGGTATAACCTGACTATGGGACTCGCTAGCGCCACTAACAGGTATAACCTGACTATGGGACTCCGCTAGCGCCACTAACAGGTATAACCTGACTATGGGACTCCGCTTAGCGCTCATCACTAACAGGTATAACCTGGACTATGGGACTCCGCTAGCGCCACTCAACAGGTACAACCTGACTATGGGACTCCGCTAGCGCCACTAACAGGTACAACCTGACTATGGGACTCGCTAGCGCCACTAACAGGTACAACCTGACTATGGGACTCCGCTAGCGCCACTAACAGGTATAACCTGACTATGGGACTCCGCTAGCGCCACTAACAGGTATAACCTGACTATGGGACTCCGCTAGCGCCACTAACAGGTATAACCTGACTATGGGACTCCGCTAGCGCCACTAACAGGTATAACCTGACTATGGGACTCCGCTAGCGCCACTAACAGGTATAACCTGACTATGGGACTCCGCTAGCGCCACTAACAGGTACAACCTGACTATGGGACTCCGCTCAGCGCCACTAACAGGTATAACCTGACTATGGGACTCCGCTAGCGCCACTAACAGGTATAACCTGACTATGGGACTCCGCTAGCGCCACTAACAGGTATAACCTGACTATGGGACTCCGCTAGCGCCACTAACAGGTATAACCTGACTATGGGACTCCGCTAGCGCCACTAACAGGTATAACCTGACTATGGGACTCCGCTAGCGCCACTAACAGGTATAACCTGACTATGGGACTCCGCTAGCGCCACTAACAGGTATAACCTGACTATGGGACTCCGCTAGCGCCACTAACAGGTATAACCTGACTATGGGACTCCGCTAGCGCCACTAACAGGTATAACCTGACTATGGGACTCCGCTAGCGCCACTAACAGGTATAACCTGACTATGGGACTCCGCTAGCGCCACTAACAGGTATAACCTGACTATGGGACTCCGCTAGCGCCACTAACAGGTATAACCTGACTATGGGACTCCTCTAGCGCCACTAACAGGTATAACCTGACTATGGGACTCCGCTAGCGCCACTAACAGGTATAACCTGACTATGGGACTCCGCTAGCGCCACTAACAGGTACAACCTGACTATGGGACTCCGCTAGCGCCACTAACAGGTACAACCTGACTATGGGACTCCGCTAGCGCCACTAACAGGTACAACCTGACTATGGGACTCCGCTAGCGCCACTAACAGGTATAACCTGACTATGGGACTCCGCTAGCGCCACTAACAGGTATAACCTGACTATGGGACTCCGCTAGCGCCACTAACAGTGTATAACCTGACTATGGGACTCCGCTAGCGCCACTAACAGGTACAACCTGACTATGGGACTCCGCTAGCGCCACTAACAGGTATAACCTGACTATGGGACTCCGCTAGCGCCACTAACAGGTATAACCTGACTATGGGACTCCGCTAGCGCCACTAACAGGCATAACCTGACTATGGGACTCCGCTAGCGCCACTAACAGGTATAACCTGACTATGGGACTCCGCTAGCGCCACTAACAGGTATAACCTGACTATGGGACTCCGCTAGCGCCACTAACAGGTACAACCTGACTATGGGACTCCGCTAGCGCCACTAACAGGTATAACCTGACTATGGGACTCCGCTAGCGCCACTAACAGGTATAACCTGACTATGGGACTCCGCTAGCGCCACTAACAGGTATAACCTGACTATGGGACTCCGCTAGCGCCACTAACAGGTATAACCTGACTATGGGACTCCGCTAGCGCCACTAACAGGTATAACCTGACTATGGGACTCCGCTAGCGCCACTAACAGGTACAACCTGACTATGGGACTCCGCTAGCGCCACTAACAGGTATAACCTGACTATGGGACTCCGCTAGCGCCACTAACAGGTATAACCTGACTATGGGACTCCGCTAGCGCCACTAACAGGTATAACCTGACTATGGGACTCTACTTAAGTAGATTTTCACTCCTGAACATATTTAGACTGTGACCAAAGGGGTTGAATAGATTGTATATTGACTCAAGACATCTCAGCTTTTCATTTTTTGTTGATTTGTACACATTTCTAAAAACATAATTCCACTTTGACATTATGGGGTGTTTGAGTGTCGCTGGCCTAAACAACATCTAAAATGGATCCATTTTATATTCAGGCTGTAACAGAAAATGTGGAAAAAGTCGAGGGTTGTGAATACATTCTGAAGGCACTGAACATCACTGTCTGGATATTAATCTCTCCCTTCCTCCCTCTCTCCCTCTCTCCCTTCCTCCCTCTCTCTCTCCCTTCCTCCCTCTCTCCTTCCTTCCTCCCTCCCTCCCTCCCTCCCTCCCTCCCTTCCTCTCTCTCCTCCTCCCTTCCTCCTTCCTCCTCCCTCTCTCCTTCCTCCCTCTCCTTCCTCCCTCTCTCCCTCTCCTCCTTCTCTCCCTCCTCCCTCCTCCCCTCCCTCTCCTCCCTCTCCCTCCCTCCCTCCTCTCCCTTCCTCCCTCTCTCCCTCCTCCTCCTCCTTCTCCTCCCTCCCTCCCTCCCTCCCTCCCTCCCTCCCTCTCTCCCTCTCTCCCTTCCTCCCTCTCTCCCTTCCTCCCTCCCTCCTTCCTCCTTCCTCCCTCTCTTCCTCCCTCCTCCCTCCCTCTCCTCCCTCTCCTCCCTCCCTTCCTCTCCTCCCTTCCTCCCTCCCTTCTCTCCTCTTTCTCCCTCCCTTCCTCCCTTCCTCCCTCTCTCCCTTCCTCCCTCCTTCCTCCCTCCTCTCTCCTTCCTCCCTCTCTCTCCTTCCTCCCTCTCTCCTCCTCCCTTCCTCTCTCTCTCCCTTCCTCCCTCTTTCCTTCCTCCCTCCCTCTCCTTCCTCTCTTCCTCCTTCCTCTCTTCCTTCCTCCTCTTCCTTCTCCTCCTTCCTCCCTCTCTCCTCCTTTCTCCTTCCTCCCTTCCTCCTTCCTTCCTTCCTTCTCCCTCCCTTCCTCTCTCTCCTTTCCTTCCTTCTCTCCCTCCCTCCTCTCTCCCTTCCTCCCTCCTTCTCTCTCTTCCTTCCTCCTCCCTTCCTCTACTTCTCCTTCTCCCTTTCCTCCTCTCTTCCTCTCTCCCTTCCTCTCTTCCTTCCTCCCTCCTTCCTCCTTCTCCTTTCTCCCTCCCTTCCTCCTCTCTCCTTCCTCTCTCCTTCCTCCTTCCTCCTCCTCTCCTCCTCCTCCTTCCTCCTTCTCTCCCTTCCTCCCTCCTCCTCTCCTCTCTCCTTCCTCTCTCTCCTTCCTCCTCCCTCTCTTCTTCCTCCCTCTCTCCCTCTCTCTCTCCTCTCCCTCTCTCTCCTTCCTCCCCTCTCCTCTCTCTCTCTCTCTCTTCCTCCTCTCTCCCTTCCTCTCCTCTCTCTCTCTCCCTTCCTCTCTCCCTTCCTCCCTCCCTCTCTCTCCCTTCCTCCCTTCCTCTCTCTCTCCTTCTCCTCCTTTAGTTTTAACAGAATAGATATCCCTCCCTACGAGTCGTACGAGAAACTTTATGAGAAACTGCTGACGGCTGTGGAGGAAACGTGCGGCTTCGCTGTGGAGTGAAACACACTCACACACACGTCACCCTGCAATAACCCCCCGCCCCTACAGAACTACTATTGACCAATCACAGGACAATACCACCTAGCCCCTCCCATCCCGACCAGACTGATCTCCAGGGGAACTGTCATCATGGGTCACGCCGGGTTGGTTACCATGGTTGCATGATCCGGTTGCATCATCGGTTCCTGTATTTTAGAGGTTTTTCAGATTTTGAAGAAACATTTTTATCCTTCAGTTTTATCGAGCTATGATGTCACTCTTCAGAACAACCAATGACTTTGATTCTGTCTCCAATCACACGCAGTCTCTGTACAGAATAAGCCAATCAGAGACGATCTGAGCTGAAATCCTCCAATCAGAAAGCAGATTGATTAATGTTCATGCTTCATGTTTAACCACTGTTGTGTGTGTGTGTGTGTGTGTGTGTGTGTGTGTGTGTGTGTGTGTGTGTGTGTGTGGTGCATAGCACCTGGTCCTCTGTATAATGGTATTAAGCCTGTATGTCTCTCTGATTATTCTTTTATTTATTTACTGTGATGATGATGATGATGATACTGACCTGCTGCTACTCTACAGAGACGGACCCCCTAACCCCTCCTCTAATCCCTCCTTCTTTTGTCTTCCTCTCTCCTCATCCCCCTCCTCTCATCTTTCCTTCTCTCCTCTCATCCTTCCTCTCATCCCTCTCTCTCATCCCTCCTTCTCTCCTCTCCTCCCTCTCTCTCCTTTCTCTCATCCCTCATTCTGTTCTCTAATCCCTCCTTCTCTCCTCTCATCCCTCCTTCTCTCCTCACATCCCTCATTCTGTCCTCTCATCCCTCATTCTCTCTCTCTTCCTTCTCTCCTTCTCATCCCTCTCTCCCTCTCCTCCACTCACAGCCATTAACCCTTCTCTCATCCCTCCTTCTCTCATCCCTCCCTCTCTCCTCCTCTCATCCCTCCTTCTCTCTCCTCCTCTCATCCCTCCTTCTCCCTCTCTCTCCCTCCTCTCATCCCTCCTCTCTCCTCCTCTCATCCCTCCTTCTCTCCTCCCTCTCTCCCTCTCCTCCACTCACAGCCATTAACCCTCTCTCCTTCTCTCCTCTCATCCTCCCTCATCCTTGTTAGGGTTCATTTGGGTCTGACAAACAGACTGGCTGTGAGCTAACCTGCCTCACTCCCCAGCCTGTCTCATCCCCACACCTGTCTGAAATATGCAATAAACCCCCAAACTTCACCGCTCTCTCCATCTCTGTGTCCCTCCCTACCTCCATCCCCCTCTCTCTCCAGCTGTGTCCCTCCCTACCTCCATCCCTCTCTCTCTCCACCTGTCTCTCCCTACCTCCATCCCCCTCTCTCTCTCCACCTGTCTCTCCCTACCTCCATCCCTCTCTCTCCATCTCTGTGTCCCTCCCTACCTCCATCCCCCTCTCTCTCCACCTGTGTCTCTTCCTACCTCCATCCCTCTCTCTCGCCACCTGTGTCTCTCTCTACCTCCATCCCTCTCTCTCTCCACCTGTGTCTCTCCCTACCTCTCCATCTCTGTGTCTCTTCCTACCTCCATCCCCTCTCTCTCCATCTCTGTGTCTCTCCTACCTCCATCCCTCTCTCTCTCCACCTGTGTCCTCCCTACCTCCATCCCTCTCTCTCTCCACCTGTGTCCCTCCCTACCTCCATCCCTCTCTCTCCACCTGTGTCTCTTCCTACCTCCATCCCTCTCTCTCCATCTCTGTGTTCCTCCCTATCTCCATCCCTCTCTCTCTCCATCAGTCTCCTCCCTACCTCCATCTCTCTCTCTCTCCAAACTTCACATCTCTACATCTGTGTCCTCCCTCCTCCTCCATCCATCCCCTCCCTCCCCTCTCCTGAACAGACAGACATAAGGTTGGGGATTGGTTACTATGGTTACTTTTCTGTTTATTTTTCTCCCTGAATGAGTGAATCCCAACCGTCGTTAAACCTCCATAGAAACAAATGAAATCAAACTAAATGTTGAAGGTCAAAAATGATGAAGACTGGACGTTGGTGGAACATAACAGATGACTGCACTCGCATGATGAGTGACCTCTGACCTGAGACCTGATGCCTTGAGGCTTTAGCTCAGTGGGCTACAGGACCGCGGCTCCCAGTACTGCAGTATGAGTGATTTCTGACCTGATGCCTTTAGCTCAGTGGGCTACAGGACCACGGCTCCCAGAACTGCAGTATGAGTGATCTCTGACCTGAGACCCTGATGCCTTTAGCTCCAGTGGGCTACAGGACCACAGCTCCCAGTACTGCAGTATGAG
>NW_027033728.1:0-6721 GCF_034236695.1 Oncorhynchus nerka | reverse complement strand
TTTAAGTCATTTAGCAGACGCTCTTATCCAGAGCGACTTACAAATTGGTGCTTTCACCTTATGACATCCAGTGGAACAGCCACTTTACAATAGTGCATCTAGGTCTTTTAAGGGGAGGGGAGAAGGATTACTTTATCCTATCCTAGGTATTCCTTAAAGAGGTGGGGTTTCAGGTGTCTCCGGAAGGTGGTGATTGACTCCGCTGTCCTGGCGTCGTGAGGGAGTTTGTTCCACCATTCCACCAGAGCAGCGAACAGTTTTGACTGGGCTGAGCGGGAACTGTACTTCCTCAGTGGTAGGGAGGCGAGCAGGCCAGAGGTGGATGAACGCAGTGCCCTTGTTTGGGTGTAGGGCCTGATCAGAGCCTGGAGGTACTGAGGTGCCGTTCCCCTCACAGCTCCGTAGGCAAGCACCATGGTCTTGTAGCGGATGCGAGCTTCAACTGGAAGCCAGTGGAGAGAGCGGAGGAGCGGGGTGACGTGAGAGAACTTGGGAAGGTTGAACACCAGACGGGCTGCGGCGTTCTGGATGAGTTGTAGGGGTTTAATGGCACAGGCAGGGAGCCCAGCCAACAGCGAGTTGCAGTAATCCAGACGGGAGATGACAAGTGCCTGGATTAGGACCTGCGCCGCTTCCTGTGTGAGGCAGGGTCGTACTCTGCGGATGTTGTAGAGCATGAACCTACAGGAACGGGCCACCGCCTTGATGTTATTTGAGAACGACAGGGTGTTGTCCAGGATCACGCCAAGGTTCTTAGCGCTCTGGGACGAGGACACAATGGAGTTGTCAACCGTGATGGCGAGATCATGGAACGGGCAGTCCTTCCCCGGGAGGAAGAGCAGCTCCGTCTTGCCGAGGTTCAGCTTGAGGTGATGATCCGTCATCCACACTGATATGTCTGCCAGACATGCAGAGATGCGATTCGCCACCTGGTCGTCAGAAGGGGGAAAGGAGAAGATTAATTGTGTGTCGTCTGCATAGCAATGATAGGAGAGACCATGTGAGGTTATGACAGAGCCAAGTGACTTGGTGTATAGCGAGAATAGGAGAGGGCCTAGAACAGAGCCCTGGGGGACACCAGTGGTGAGAGCACGTGGTGAGGAGACGGATTCTCGCCACGCCACCTGGTAGGAGCGACCTGTCAGGTAGGACGCAATCCAAGCGTGGGCCGCGCCGGAGATGCCCAACTCGGAGAGGGTGGAGAGGAGGATCTGATGGTTCACAGTATCGAAGGCAGCCGATAGGTCTAGAAGGATGAGAGCAGAGGAGAGAGAGTTAGCTTTAGCAGTGCGGAGCGCCTCCGTGATACAGAGAAGAGCAGTCTCAGTTGAATGACTAGTCTTGAAACCTGACTGATTTGGATCAAGAAGGTCATTCTGAGAGAGATAGCGGGAGAGCTGGCCAAGGACGGCACGTTCAAGAGTTTTGGAGAGAAAAGAAAGAAGGGATACTGGTCTGTAGTTGTTGACATCGGAGGGATCGAGTGTAGGTTTTTTCAGAAGGGGTGCAACTCTCGCTCTCTTGAAGACAGGAGGGACGTAGCCAGCGGTCAGGGATGAGTTGATGAGCGAGGTGAGGTAAGGGAGAAGGTCACCGGAGATGGTCTGGAGAAGAGAGGAGGGGATAGGGTCAAGCGGGCAGGTTGTTGGGCGGCCGGCCGTCACAAGACGCGAGATGTCATCTGGAGAGAGAGGGGAGAAAGAGGTCAGAGCACAGGGTAGGGCAGTGTGAGCAGAACCAGCGGTGTCGTTTGACTTAGCAAACGAGGATCGGATGTCGTCGACCTTCTTTTCAAAATGGTTGACGAAGTCATCTGCAGAGAGGGAGGAGGGGGAGGGGGAGGAGGATTCAAGAGGGAGGAGAAGGTGGCAAAGAGCTTCCTAGGGTTAGAGGCAGATGCTTGGAATTTAGAGTGGTAGAAAGTGGCTTTAGCAGCAGAGACAGAGGAGGAAAATGTAGAGAGGAGGGAGTGAAAGGATGCCAGGTCCGCAGGGAGGCGAGTTTTCCTCCATTTCCGCTCGGCTGCCCGGAGCCCTGTTCTGTGAGCTCGCAATGAGTCGTCGAGCCACGGAGCGGGAGGGGAGGACCGAGCCGGCCTGGAGGATAGGGGACATAGAGAGTCAAAGGATGCAGAAAGGGAGGAGAGGAGGGTTGAGGAGGCAGAATCAGGAGATAGGTTGGAGAAGGTTTGAGCAGAGGGAAGAGATGATAGGATGGAAGAGGAGAGAGTAGCGGGGAGAGAGAGCGAAGGTTGGGACTGCGATACCATCTGAGGGGAAATGGGGCAGTGTGGGAAGTGTTGGATGAGAGCGAGAGGAAAAGGATACAAGGTAGTGGTTTGAGACTTGGAGGGGAGTTGCAATGAGGTTAGTGGAGGAACAGCATCTAGTAAAGATGAGGTCGAGCATATTGCCTGCCTTGTGAGTAGGGGGAAGGTGAGAGGGTGAGGTCAAGAGGAGAGGAGGGAAAGAAGGAGGCAGAGAGGAATGAGTCAAAGGTAGACGTGGGGAGGTTAAAGTCGCCCAGAACTGTGAGAGGTGAGCCGTCTCAGGAAAGGAGCTTATCAAGGCATCAGCTCATTGATGAACTCTCCGAGAACCTGGAGGGCGATAAATGATAAGGATGTTAAGCTTGAAAGGGCTGGTAACTGTGACAGCATGGAATTCAAAGGAGGCGATAGACAGATGGGTAAGGGGAGAAAGAGAGAATGACCACTTGGGAGAGATGAGGATCCCGTGCCACCACCCCGCTGACCAGAAGCTCTCGGGGTGTGCGAGAGCACGTGGGCGGACGAAGAGAGAGCAGTAGGAGTAGCGGTGTTGTCTGTGGTGATCCATGTTTCCGTCAGAGCCAAGTCGAGGACTGGAGGGAGGCGACTGAGATGAACTCTGCCTTGTTGGCCGCAGATCGGCAGTTCCAGAGGCTACCGGAGACCTGGAACTCCACGTGGGTCGTGCGCGCTGGGACCACCAGATTAGGGTGGCGCGGCCATGCGGTGTGGAGCGTTTGTATGGTCTGTGCAGAGAGGAGAGAACAGGGATAGACAGACACATAGTTGACAGGCTAGAGAAGAGGCTACGCTAATGCAGAGGAGATTGAATGACAAGTGGACTACACGTCTCGAATGTTCAGAAAGTTAAGCTTACGTAGCAAGAATCTAATTGACTAAAATGATTAAAATGATACAGTACTGCTGGGGTAGGCTAGCTGCGTTGTTGACACTACCTAATCAAGTCGTACCGTTGAGTGTGAAGTTTCTACAATGTTGCTTTTCGGGAACTAGCTGGCTAGCTAGCAGTGTTGGTTACGTTACGTTGCGTTAGGAGAATCGACAATAGCTGGCTAGCTAACCTAGAAAATCGCTCTAGACTACACAATTATCTTTGAAACAAAGACGGCTATGTAACTAGCTATGTAGCTAGCTACGATCAAACAAATCACACCGTTGGGACTGTAATGAAATGAAATGAAAATGTGATACTACCTGTGGAGCGAAGCGGAATGCCACCGAATGCGAAAGTTCTATTCAGTAGACGTTGGCTGGCTGTTGGCTAGCTAGGAGTGTCTCCTACGTTAAGGACGACAAAATAGCTGGCTAGCTAACCTCGGTGAATTAAGATAATCACTCTAAGACTACACACTCTAAACTACACAATTATCTTGGATACGAAGACAGCAAAGACAACTATGTAGCTAGCTAATACTACACTAATCAAGTCGTTCAGGTGAGTGTGATAGTTACTACAGTGCTACGGTAGCCGGTGAACGTATGCTAGCTGGCTAGCTGCTGGCAGATAGGAGGACGACGAACTCGATAATAACGCAATTATCACTCTAAGACTCCACACTCTAAACTACACAATTATCTTGGATACGAAGACAGCAAAGACAACTATGTAGCTAGCTAACACTACACTAATCAAGTCGTTCAGTTGAGTGTGATAGTTACTACAGTGCTACGGTAGACGGTGAGCGTGTTGGGCAGATAGGAGACGACGAAATACGATAATTACGCAAACCTTTTTGACCCTTGGAAACTTGTTCTCAACTTGCTTACCTGGTTAAATAAAGGTGCAATAAATAAATAAATAAATAAATAAAAAGAGTTTGCATTGACTTCTCTCCCCATAGGAATACATTGCCTGCACCTCTAAATTCAACCTGAAGCCTATGTGGGTTATGAATGCCTTATGAAGCTGTCTTCTATGACAGTCCATCAGACCACTATGGGGTCTACCTGTGTCGATTCTAAGCTTCCTGGACCAACCGGAAGTGGTTAAATTGACCAAAGGTGTTTTGATGTACATAACCTTCAAAGGTGAAAATGACTACATTCAACCCTGTGTAGATCGTAGATCAGTCAATTCTTAACTTAAAGACTTAAAACTCAGGATTCTGTAAGTTTCTATGTCAATCAAGACATGGGTTTACTTATAGCTTCCTGTGCCAACCGGAAGTGCCTTTAATGGTGTCACAGTGGCAGTTTCCAAGGGTTAAAAGGTCAGATCTTTTCAAAACTTCATATGTGTGACTAGGTAACCCTCATGAACTGTAAATCAGTCATTTCTCCCAACAGATGTCAAAGAAAAGCTCTCACACGCACACACAGCAAGGATGGAGTGAAAAAGTGCGGTGCTCAAAGACACAGAGAGGAGGCAATGGCATAAACATATTCTCTAGGCCGTGCCGAGTTCAACGAGATATCCCCTTGACCGTAGCTAAGCTCGGTCTAAGCGCGCGACCGATTAGAAAATTAGGCCCAAAATGAAGCCTGCCCCACAACGTCATTTGCTTTTGGGTGACAGTGAGAGAACCGTTAGGGTGAGAAGCACAATTCGACCTCAGGTACGTTCCTAAGGTCCTCCCGATCCGTGCAAGCTAACGTTGACCGTGTGGCATTAACCCTTAATAGTTAAAAGAAGGTGTTTACTTCAAAGAGTTTGCATTGACTTCTCTCCCCATAGGAATACATTGCCTGCACCCCTAAATTCAACCTGAAGCCTATGTGGGTTATGAATGCCGTATGAACCTGTCTTCGATGACAGTCCATCAGGCCACTACGAGGTCTACCTGTGTTGATTCTAAGCTTCCTGGACAACCGGAAGTGGTTAAAATCACCCTAAAAGTGTTTATCCATACCCTGCCTGCAGTTTGATAGACATAGTGCATTCAACCCTGTGTAAATCAGTCAATTCTTAACGTAAGGACTTAAAACTCAGGATTCTGTAAGCATTCCCCAATGAGGATATGTGTTGACTTACAGCTTCCTGTGCCAACCGGAAGTGCCATAATTGGTGTCTCTTGGGCTGTTTCGAGGGGTTAAAGTCAGATCTTTCCAAAACTTCATATATGTGATTAGGCAACCCCATGAACTGTAAATCAGTCATTTGTCCTGTAAAATTTCAAAGGAAAACTAAATCACACACACACACAGCTTGGAAGTAGGGACCCATTAGGGTGCGTGGAGACATACACTGCCTGCATTAGTTAACCTTGTTGGAACTTTTAAAGAACCGTCGGACCTAGAGTTCGAAACTTTAGAATCCTGTTCTAGACCTCCGGTCGATAGTGCGTGGTGAGTTACGTGGCTCTAGACGGTTCTCGGACCGAGAAACAGCTTCGTACATTTGCAATGACTTCAATTCATTTTTGCATCACGAAAATGGCGACATTTAGAAATGTCCCAGAGTCGCAAGACTAGGTGCATTGCGACCGTCTTGGCCCATATAGACAGACCCCAACGTTTCTGTCCGATAGCTCATTCAAGGACCCCGTAGCAAGTCATGGAAAAAGTGGATTTTCAGCACCAATTAGGGTTTTGCTCGGACACCAAATGACCGATCGAGCCAAAACTTGGGATTCGGGTCGCCTCAGCAAGGTCTACACGTAACATAAGAAATGGACCCGCAGCTAGAACGTAACTACGTGTTTTATGTTTTATGGTTTGAACCGAAGGCGTTGTGAATTTTGGGCCAGCTCTGAAGTATGTGATAGTTGGCTACTAAGCAGGATTGGAAGAAGTGGGTTTGGTGTCAGTTTGTATCAGTTTGGTGTCAGAATGATATCTAATTGACTGATGGACGATGACTTGCTGGTGACTCTTGTCCATTTGCAATATGTTTAAACAGTGAGTACCATCACCAAAGTGACATTCTGAAATCAACCTAACAAGCCATTGAGATGAACCAGAATCACTGCCCAGCCATCCCAGTCAATTTCACATTCCTGCAGGATTTTTTTATAGCATGACAAATTCGTGATGGTACCTGCCCATTGAACCATATTGCAATGCACAGTGACTTTGCAAAAGTGAGAAAACAAAACAAATGGACATGATGAAATCAACACAACGAGTGATGGAAAGGTACAACTAGCACTGCCCGGCCCAAGTGGTAAGGCGTCGGTCTCGTAAACCGAAGACCATGGGTTCAAAATTCCGTCCCGTGCCTTTATAGAAAAGGCTTCAAATTCAATGGAAATTTACATTAGTTGGAGGACTTTGTAGAAAATCATGTTGTATCAATATTTGAACACAACTAATATATTAAGGGGAAGTATCGCTACGATAGAGCCACTTTACATGTTTCCTGTCCTACAGTATTCCCCAACTTGTCTTTTGAGAGTATTCACTTGTTAAATTAGCTTTTGCACAACTCCCACTTTCCACAATGTTGACATTCTAAGAATGAAATAGATGCGCAAAGCCATCTGTTTTGTTAAC
>NW_027033727.1:0-6717 GCF_034236695.1 Oncorhynchus nerka | reverse complement strand
GAATTCACCTTTCAGCAGGACAATAACCTGGTTCAGTCTGCTTTCCACCAGACACTGGGAGATGAATTCACCTTTCAGCAGGACAGTAACCTGGTTCAGTCTGCTTTCCACCAGACACTGGGGAGATGAATTCACCTTTTCAGCAGGACAATAACCTGGTTCAGTCTGCTTTCCACCAGACACTGGGAGATGAATTCACCTTTCAGCAGGACAATAACCTGGTTCAGTCTGCTTCCACCAGACACTGGGAGATGAATTCACCTTTCAGCAGGACAACAACCTGGTTCAGTCTGCTTTCCAACCAGACACAGGAGATGAATTCACCTTTCAGCAGGACAATAACCTGGTTCAGTCTGCTTTCCACCAGACACTGGGAGATGAATTCACCTTTCAGCAGGACAATAACCTGGTTCTAGTCTGCTTTCCACCAGACACTGGGAGATGGATTCCCACCTTTCAGCAGGACAATAACCTGGTTCAGTCTGCTTTCCACCAGACACTGGGAGATGAATTCACCTTTCAGCAGGACAATAACCTGGTTCAGTCTGCTTTCCACCAGACACTGGGAGATGAATTCACCTTTCAGCAGGACAATAACCTGGTTCAGTCTGCTTTCCACCAGACACTGGGAGATGAATTCACCTTTCAGCAGGACAATAACCTGGTTCAGTCTGCTTTCCACCAGACACTGGGAGATGAATTCACCTTTCAGCAGGACAATAACCTGGTTCAGTCTGCTTTCCACCAGACACTGGGAGATTGAATTCACCTTTCAGCAGGACAATAACCTGGTTCAGTCTGCTTTCCACCAGACACTGGGAGATGAATTCACCTTTCAGCAGGACAATAACCTGGTTCAGTCTGCTTTCCACCAGACACTGGGAGATGAATCTCACCTTTCAGCAGGACAATAACCTGGTTCAGTCTGCTTTCCACCAGACACTGGGAGATGAATTCACCTTTCAGCAGGACAATAACCTGGTTCAGTCTGCTTTCCACCAGACACTGGGAGATGAATTCACCTTTCAGCAGGACAATAACCTGGTTCAGTCTGCTTTCCACCAGACACTGGGAGATGAATTCACCTTTCAGCAGGACAATAACCTGGTTCAGTCTGCTTTCCACCAGACACTGGAGATGAATTCACCTTTCAGCAGGACAATAACCTGGTTCAGTCTGCTTTCCACCAGACACTGGGAGATGAATTCACCTTTCAGCAGGACAATAACCTGGTTCAGTCTGCTTTCCACCAGACACTGGGAGATGAATTCACCTTTCAGCAGGACAATAACTCTGGTTCAGTCTGCTTTCCACCAGACACTGGGAGATGAATTCACCTTTCAGCAGGACAATAACCTGGTTCAGTCTGCTTTCCACCAGACACTGGGAGATGAATTCACCTTTCAGCAGGACAATAACCTGGTTCAGTCTAGCTTTCCACCAGACACTGGGAGATGAATTCACCTTTCAGCAGGACAATAACCTGGTTCAGTCTGCTTTCCACCAGACACTGGGAGATGAATTCACCTTTCAGCAGGACAATAACCTGGTTCAGTCTGCTTTCCACCAGACACTGGGAGATGAATTCACCTTTCAGCAGGACAATAACCTGGTTCAGTCTGCTTTCCACCAGACACTGGGAGATGAATTCACCTTTCAGCAGGACAATAACCTGGTTCAGTCTGCTTTCCACCAGACACTGGGAGATGAATTCACCTTTCAGCAGGACAATAACCTGGTTCAGTCTGCTTTCCACCAGACACTGGGAGATGAAGTCACCTTTCAGCAGGACAATAACCTGGTTCAGTCTGCTTTCCACCAGACACTGGGAGATGAATTCCACCTTTCAGCAGGACAATAACCTGGTTCAGTCTGCTTTCCACCAGACACTGGGAGATGAATTCACCTTTCAGCAGGACAATAACCTGGTTCTAGTCTGCTTTCCACCAGACACTGGGAGATGAATTCACCTTTCAGCAGGACAATAACCTGGTTCAGTCTGCTTTCCACCAGACACTGGGAGATGAATTCACCTTTCAGCAGGACAATAACCTGGTTCAGTCTGCTTTCCACCAGACACTGGGAGATGAATTCACCTTTCAGCAGGACAATAACCTGGTTCAGTCTGCTTTCCACCAGACACTGGAGATGAATTCACCTTTCAGCAGGACAATAACCTGGTTCAGTCTGCTTTCCACCAGACACTGGGAGATGAATTCACCTTTCAGCAGGACAATAACCTGGTTCAGTCTGCTTTCCACCAGACACTGGGAGATGAATTCACCTTTCAGCAGGACAATAACCTGGTTCAGTCTGCTTTCCACCAGACACTGGGAGATGAATTCACCTTTCAGCAGGACAATAACCTGGTTCAGTCTGCTTTCCACCAGACACTGGGAGATGAATTCACCTTTCAGCAGGACAATAACCTGGTTCAGTCTGCTTTCCACCAGACACTGGGAGATGAATTCACCTTTCAGCAGGACAATAACCTGGTTCAGTCTGCTTTCCACCAGACACTGGGAGATGAATTCACCTTTCAGCAGGACAATAACCTGGTTCAGTCTGCTTTCCACCAGACACTGGGAGATGAATTCACCTTTCAGCAGGACAATAACCTGGTTCAGTCTGCTTTCCACCAGACACTGGGAGATGAATTCACCTTTCAGCAGGACAATAACCTGGTTCAGTCTGCTTTCCACCAGACACTGGGAGATGAAGTCACCTTTCAGCAGGACAATAACCTGGTTCAGTCTGCTTTCCACCAGACACTGGGAGATGAATTCACCTTTCAGCAGGACAATAACCTGGTTCAGTCTGCTTTCCACCAGACACTGGGAGATGAAGTCACCTTTCAGCAGGACAATAACCTGGTTCAGTCTGCTTTCCACCAGACACTGGGAGATGAATTCACCTTTCAGCAGGACAATAACCTGGTTCAGTCTGCTTTCCACCAGACACTGGGAGATGAATTCACCTTTCAGCAGGACAATAACCTGGTTCAGTCTGCTTTCCACCAGACACTGGGAGATGAATTCACCTTTCAGCAGGACAATAACCTGGTTCAGTCTGCTTTCCACCAGACACTGGGAGATGAATTCACCTTTCAGCAGGACAATAACCTGGTTCAGTCTGCTTTCCACCAGACACTGGGAGATGAATTCACCTTTCAGCGGGACAATAACCTGGTTCAGTCTGCTTTCCACCAGACACTGGGAGATGAATTCACCTTTCAGCAGGACAATAACCTGGTTCAGTCTGCTTTCCACCAGACACTGGGAGATGAATTCACCTTTCAGCAGGACAATAACCTGGTTCAGTCTGCTTTCCACCAGACACTGGGAGATGAATTCACCTTTCAGCAGGACAATAACCTGGTTCAGTCTGCTTTCCACCAGACACTGGGAGATGAATTCACCTTTCAGCAGGACAATAACCTGTGTTCAGTCTGCTTTCCACCAGACACTGGGAGATGAATTCACCTTTCAGCAGGACAATAACCTGGTCCAGTCTGCTTTCCACCAGACACTGGGAGATGAATTCACCTTTCAGCAGGACAATAACCTGGTTCAGTCTGCTTTCCACCAGACACTGGGAGATGAATTCACCTTTCAGCAGGACAATAACCTGGTTCAGTCTGCTTTCCACCAGACACTGGGAGATGAATTCACCTTTCAGCAGGACAATAACCTAAATAAAACAAAATGGCTCTGGAGTTGCTTATAAAGAAGACAGTGAATGTTCCAGAGTGACTGAGTTACGGTTTTGACTTAAATCTACTTGAAAATCTATGGCACAGACCTTGAAAATGGTTGTCTAGCAATGATCAGCAACCAACTTTTAAGGGGGTGAGAAGGATTACTTTATCCTATCCTAGGTATTCCTAAAGAGGTGGGGTTTCAGGTGTCTCCGGAAGGTGGTGATTGACTCCGCTGTCCTGGCGTCGTGAGGAGTTTGTTCCACCATTGGGGGCGAGCCTGAGGTACTGAGGTGCCGTTCCCCTCACAGCTCCGTAGGCAAGCACCATGGTCTTGTAGCGGATGCGAGCTTCAACTGGAAGCCAGTGGAGGGAGCGGAGGAGCGGGGTGACGTGAGAGAACTTGGGAAGGTTGAACACCAGACGGGCTGCGGCGTTCTGGATGAGTTGTAGGGTTTAATGGCACAGGCAGGGAGCCCAGCCAACAGCGAGTTGCAGTAATCCAGACGGGAGATGACAAGTGCCTGGATTAGACCTGCGCCGCTTCCTGTGTGAGGCAGGGTCGTACTCTGCGGATGTTGTAGAGCATGAACCTACAGGAACGGGCCACCGCCTTGATGTTAGTTGAGAACGACAGGGTGTTGTCCAGATCACGCCAAGGTTCTTAGCGCTCTGGGAGGAGGACACAATGGAGTTGTCAACCGTGATGGCGAGATCATGGAACGGGCAGTCCTTCCCCGGGAGGAAGAGCAGCCCGTCTTGCCGAGGTTCAGCTTGAGGTGGTGATCCGTCATCCACACTGATATGTCTGCCAGACATGCAGAGATGCGATTCGCCACCTGGTCATCAGAAGGGGGAAAGGAGAAGATTAATTGTGTGTCGTCTGCATAGCAATGATAGGAGAGACCATGTGAGGTTATGACAGAGCCAAGTGACTTGGTGTATAGCGAGAATAGGAGAGGGCCTAGAACAGAGCCCTGGGGGACACCAGTGGTGAGAGCACGTGGTGAGGAGACGGATTCTCGCCACGCCACCTGGTAGGAGCGACCTGTCAGGTAGGACGCAATCCAAGCGTGGGCCGCGCCGGAGATGCCCAACTCGGAGAGGGTGGAGAGGAGGATCTGATGGTTCACAGTATCGAAGGCAGCCGATAGGTCTAGAAGGATGAGAGCAGAGGAGAGAGAGTTAGCTTTAGCAGTGCGGAGCGCCTCCGTGATACAGAGAAGAGCAGTCTCAGTTGAATGACTAGTCTTGAAACCTGACTGATTTGGATCAAGAAGGTCATTCTGAGAGAGATAGCGGGAGAGCTGGCCAAGGACGGCACGTTCAAGAGTTTTGGAGAGAAAAGAAAGAAGGGATACTGGTCTGTAGTTGTTGACATCGGAGGGATCGAGTGTAGGTTTTTTCAGAAGGGGTGCAACTCTCGCTCTCTTTGAAGACGGAAGGGACGTAGCCAGCGGTCAGGGATGAGTTGATGAGCGAGGTGAGGTAAGGGAGAAGGTCTCCGGAAATGGTCTGGAGAAGAGAGGAGGGGATAGGGTCAAGTGGGCAGGTTGTTGGGCGGCCGTCACAAGACGCGAGATTTCATCTGGAGAGAGAGGGGAGAAAGAGGTCAGAGCACAGGGTAGGGCAGTGTGAGCAGAACCAGCGGTGTCGTTTGACTTAGCAAACGAGGATCGGATGTCGTCGACCTTCTTTTCAAAATGGTTGACGAAGTCATCTGCAGAGAGGGAGGAGGGGGGGGGGGGAGGAGGATTCAGGAGGGAGGAGAAGGTGGCAAAGAGCTTCCTAGGGTTAGAGGCAGATGCTTGGAATTTAGAGTGGTAGAAAGTGGCTTTAGCAGCAGAGACAGAAGAGGAAAATGTAGAGAGGAGGGAGTGAAAGGATGCCAGGTCCGCAGGAGGCGAGTTTTCCTCCATTTCCGCCGGCTGCCCGGAGCCCTGTTCTGTGAGCTCGCAATGAGTCGTCGAGCCACGGAGCGGGAGGGGAGGACCGAGCCGGCCTGGAGGATAGGGACATAGAGAGTCAAAGGATGCAGAAAGGGAGGAGAGGAGGGTTGAGGAGGCAGAATCAGGAGATAGGTTGGAGAAGGTTTGAGCAGAGGGAAGAGATGATAGGATGGAAGAGGAGAGAGTAGCGGGGGAGAGAGAGCGAAGGTTGGGACGGCGCGATACCATCCGAGTAGGGGCAGTGTGGGAAGTGTTGGATGAGAGCGAGAGGGAAAAGGATACAAGGTAGTGGTCGGAGACTTGGAGGGGAGTTGCAATGAGGTTAGTGGAAGAACAGCATCTAGTAAAGATGAGGTCGAGCGTATTGCCTGCCTTGTGAGTAGGGGGGAAGGTGAGAGGGAGAGGTCAAAAGAGGAGAGGAGGGAAAGAAGGAGGCAGAGAGGAATGAGTCAAAGGTAGACGGGGAGGTTAAAGTCGCCCAGAACTGTGAGAGGTGAGCCGTCCTCAGGAAAGGAGCTTATCAAGGCATCAAGCTCATTGATGAACTCTCCGAGGGAACCTGGAGGGCGATAAATGATAAGGATGTTAAGCTTGAAAGGGCTGGTAACTGTGACAGCATGGAATTCAAAGGAGGCGATAGACAGATGGGTAAGGGGAGAAAGAGAGAATGACCACTTGGGAGAGATGAGGATCCCGGTGCCACCACCCCGCTGACCAGAAGCTCGGGTGTGCGAGAACACGTGGGCGGACGAAGAGAGAGCAGTAGGAGTAGCAGTGTTATCTGTGGTGATCCATGTTTCCAGAGTGCCAAGAAGTCGAGGGACTGGAGGGAGGCATAGGCTGAGATGAACTCTGCCTTGTTGGCCGCAGATCGGCAGTTCCAGAGGCTACCGGAGACCTGAACTCCACGTGGGTCGTGCGCGCTGGGACCACCAGATTAGGTGGCCGCGCCACGCGGTGTGGAGCGTTTGTATGGTCTGTGCAGAGAGGAGAGAACAGGGATAGACAGACACATAGTTGACAGGCTACAGAAGAGGCTACGCTAATGCAAAGGAGATTGAATGACAAGTG
>NW_027033726.1:0-6716 GCF_034236695.1 Oncorhynchus nerka | reverse complement strand
GCTATAGGAGTAAATCAGGGCAGTAGCTGTAGGAGTAAATCAGGCCTATAGGAGTAAATCAGATCTATAACTATAGGCATAAATCAAGTCCATAGCTATAGGAGTAAATCAGGTCTATAGCTATAGGAGTAAATCAGATCTATAGCAATAGGAGTAAATCAGGCCTATAGGATTAAATCAGATCTATAGCTGAAGGAGTAAATCAGGTTTATAACTTTATGAGTAAATCAGATCTATAGATATAGGAGTAAATCAGATCTATAGATATAGGAGTAAATCAGATCTATAGCTATAGGAGTATATCAGATCTATAGCTATAGGAGAAAACCAGGTCAATAGGAATAGATCAGATCTATAGCTATAGTAGGAAATCAGGCCTCTAGCTAAAGGGGTAAATCAGATCTATAGCTATATGAGTAAATCAGGTCTATAGCTACAGGAGTAAATCAGGCCTATAGCTGTAGGAGTAAATCAGGTCTATTGCTGTAGTAGTAAATCAGGCCTCTAGCTATAGGAGTAAATCAGATCTATAGCTATAGGAGTAAATCAGGTCTATAGCTACAGGAGTAAATCAGGCCTATAGCTATAGGAGTAAATCAGATCTATAGCTATAGGACTAAATCAGATCTACAGCTATAGGAGTAAATCAGGTCTATAGCTACAGGAGTAAATCAGGTCTATAGCTACAGGAGTAAATCAGGTCTATAGCTGTAGGAGTAAATCAGGTCTATAGCTATAGGAATAAATCAGGTCTGTAGCTATAGGAGTAAATCAGGTATATTGCTATAGGAGTAAATCAGATCTATAGCTATAGGAGTAAATCAGATCTATAGCTATTGGAGAAAATCAGGTCTGTAGCTATTGGAGAAAATCAGGTCTATAGCTATAGGAGTAAATCAGGTCTATAGGAGTAAATCAGGCCTATAGGAGTAAATCAGGCCTATAGCTATAGAAGTAAATCAGGCCTATAGCAATAGGAGTAAATTAGGTCTGAAGCTATGGGAGTAACCCAGATCTATAGCTATAGGAGTAAATCAGGTCTATAGCTATAGGAGTAAATCAGGTCTATAGCTATAGGAGTAAATCAGGTCTGTAGCTATAGGAGTAAATCAGGTATATAGCTATAGAAGTAAATCAGGTCTATATGAGTAAATCAGGTCTGTAGCTATAGGAGTAAATCAGGTCTATAGGAGTAAATCAGGTCTGTAGCTATAGGAGTAAATCAGGTCTATATCTATAGGAGTAAATCAGGTCTATAGCCATAGGAGTAAATCATATCTATAGCTATTGGAGAAAATCAGGTCTGTAGCTATTGGAGAAAATCAGGTCTATAGCTATAGGAGTAAATCAGGCCTATAGGAGTAAATCAGGCCTATAGTATTAAATCAGGCCTATAGCTATAGGAGTAAATCAGGCCTATAGCAATAGGAGTAAACTAGACCTAAAGCTATGGGAGTAAACCAGATCTATAGCTATATGAGTAAATCGGGTCTATAGCTATAGGAGTAAATCAGGCCTGTAGCTATAGGAGTAAATCAGGTCTATAGCTATAGAAGTAAATCAGATATATAGCTATAGGATTAAATAAGGTCTATAGGAGTAAATCAGGTCTGTAGCTATAGGAGTAAATCAGGTCTATAGGAGTAAATCAGGTCTGTAGCTATAGGAGTAAATCAGGTCTATAGCTATAGGAGTAAAATCAGGTCTATAGGAGTAAATCAGGTCTATAACTATATGAGTAAATCAGATCTATATGAGTCATTCAGATCTATCACTATTGGAGTAAATCAGGTCTATAGCTATAGGAGTAAATCAGGGCAGTAGCTATAGGAGTAAATCAGGCCTATAGGAGTAAATCAGATCTATAACTATAGGCATAAATCAAGTCCATAGCTATAGGAGTAAATCAGGTCTATAGCTACAGGAGTAAATCAGGCCTATAGCTGTAGGAGTAAATCAGATCTATAGCTATAGGACTAAATCAGATCTACAGCTATAGGAGTAAATCAGGTCTATAGCTATAGGAGTAAATCAGGTCTATAGGAGTAAATCAGGTCTATAACTATAGGAGTAAATCAGATCTATAGCTATAGGACTAAATCAGATCTACAGCTATAGGAGTAAATCAGGTCTATAGCTATAGGAGTAAATCAGGTCTATAGGAGTAAATCAGGTCTATAGGAGTAAATCAGGTCTATAGCTATAGGAGTAAATCAGGTCTATAGGAGTAAATCAGGTCTATAGGAGTAAATCAGGTCTATAGGAGTAAATCAGGTCTATAGCTATAGGAGTAAATCAGGTCTATAGGAGTAAATCAGGTCTATAACTATAGGAGTAAATCAGATCTATAGCTATAGGACTAAATCAGATCTACAGCTATAGGAGTAAATCAGGTCTATAGCTACAGGAGTAAATCAGGTCTATAGCTATAGGAGTAAATCAGGTCTATAGGAGTAAATCAGGTCTATAACTATAGGAGTAAATAAGATCTATAGGAGTAATTCAGATCTATCACTATTGGAGTAAATCAGGTCTATAGCTATAGGAGTAAATCAGGGCAGTAGCTATAGGAGTAAATCAGGCCTATAGGAGTAAATCAGATCTATAACTATAGGCATAAATCAAGTCCATAGCTATAGGAGTAAATCAGGTCTATAGCTATAGGAGTAAATCAGATCTATAGCAATAGGAGTAAATCAGGCCTATAGGATTAAATCAGATCTATAGCTGAAGGAGTAAATCAGGTTTATAACTTTATGAGTAAATCAGATCTATAGATATAGGAGTAAATCAGATCTATAGATATAGGAGTAAATCAGATCTATAGATATAGGAGTATATCAGATCTATAGCTATAGGAGAAAACCAGGTCAATAGGAATAGATCAGATCTATAGCTATAGTAGGAAATCAGGCCTCTAGCTAAAGGGGTAAATCAGATCTATAGCTATATGAGTAAATCAGGTCTATAGCTACAGGAGTAAATCAGGCCTATAGCTGTAGGAGTAAATCAGGTCTATTGCTGTAGTAGTAAATCAGGCCTCTAGCTATAGGAGTAAATCAGATCTATATCTATAGGAGTAAATCAGGTCTATAGCTACAGGAGTAAATCAGGCCTATAGCTATAGGAGTAAATCAGATCTATAGCTATAGGACTAAATCAGATCTACAGCTATAGGAGTAAATCAGGTCTATAGCTACAGGAGTAAATCAGGTCTATAGCTACAGGAGTAAATCAGGCCTATAGCTGTAGGAGTAAATCAGGTCTATAGCTATAGGAATAAATCAGGTCTGTAGCTATAGGAGTAAATCAGGTCTATTGCTATAGGAGTAAATCAGATCTATAGCTATAGGAGTAAATCATATCTATAGCTATTGGAGAAAATCAGGTCTGTAGCTATTGGAGAAAATCAGGTCTATAGCTATAGGAGTAAATCAGGCCTATAGGAGTAAATCAGGCCTATAGGAGTAAATCAGGCCTATAGCTATAGAAGTAAATCAGGCCTATAGCAATAGGAGTAAATTAGGTCTGAAGCTATGGGAGTAACCCAGATCTATAGCTATAGGAGTAAATCAGGTCTATAGCTATAGGAGTAAATCAGGTCTATAGCTATAGGAGTAAATCAGGTCTGTAGCTATAGGAGTAAATCAGGTATATAGCTATAGAAGTAAATCAGGTCTATATGAGTAAATCAGGTCTGTAGCTATAGGAGTAAATCAGGTCTATAGGAGTAAATCAGGTCTGTAGCTATAGGAGTAAATCAGGTCTATATCTATAGGAGTAAATCAGGTCTATAGCCATAGGAGTAAATCATATCTATAGCTATTGGAGAAAATCAGGTCTGTAGCTATTGGAGAAAATCAGGTCTATAGCTATAGGAGTAAATCAGGCCTATAGTATTAAATCAGGCCTATAGCTATAGGAGTAAATCAGGCCTATAGCAATAGGAGTAAACTAGACCTAAAGCTATGGGAGTAAACCAGATCTATAGCTATAGGAGTAAATCGGGTCTATAGCTATAGGAGTAAATCAGGCCTGTAGCTATAGGAGTAAATCAGGTCTATAGCTATAGAAGTAAATCAGATATATAGCTATAGGATTAAATAAGGTCTATAGGAGTAAATCAGGTCTGTAGCTATAGGAGTAAATCAGGTCTATAGGAGTAAATCAGGTCTGTAGCTATAGGAGTAAATCAGGTCTATAGCTATAGGAGTAAAATCAGGTCTATAGGAGTAAATCAGGTCTATAACTATATGAGTAAATCAGATCTATATGAGTCATTCAGATCTATCACTATTGGAGTAAATCAGGTCTATAGCTATAGGAGTAAATCAGGGCAGTAGCTATAGGAGTAAATCAGGCCTATAGGAGTAAATCAGATCTATAACTATAGGCATAAATCAAGTCCATAGCTATAGGAGTAAATCAGGTCTATAGCTATAGGAGTAAATCAGATCTATAGCAATAGGAGTAAATCAGGCCTATAGGATTAAATCAGATCTATAGCTGAAGGAGTAAATCAGGTTTATAACTTTAGGAGTAAATCAGGTCTATAGTTATAGGAGTAAATCAGATCTATAGATATAGGAGTAAATCAGATCTATAGATATAGGAGAAAACCAGGTCAATAGGAATAGATCAGATCTATAGCTATAGTAGGAAATCAGGCCTCTAGCTAAAGGGGTAAATCAGATCTATAGCTATATGAGTAAATCAGGTCTATAGCTACAGGAGTAAATCAGGCCTATAGCTGTAGGAGTAAATCAGGTCTATTGCTGTAGTAGTAAATCAGGCCTCTAGCTATAGGAGTAAATCAGATCTATAGCTATAGGAGTAAATCAGGTCTATAGCTACAGGAGTAAATCAGGCCTATAGCTGTAGGAGTAAATCAGATCTATAGCTATAGGACTAAATCAGATCTACAGCTATAGGAGTAAATCAGGTCTATAGCTACAGGAGTAAATCAGGTCTATAGCTACAGGAGTAAATTAGGCCTATAGCTGTAGGAGTAAATCAGGTCTATAGCTATAGGAATAAATCAGGTCTGTAGCTATAGGAGTAAATCAGGTCTATTGCTATAGGAGTAAATCAGGTCTATAGGAGTAAATCAGGTCTGTAGCTATAGGAGTAAATCAGGTCTATAGGAGTAAATCAGGTCTGTAGCTATAGGAGTAAATCAGGTCTATAGCTATAGGAGTAAATCAGGTCTATAGGAGTAAATCAGGTCTATAACTATAGGAGTAAATCAGATCTATAGGAGTAATTCAGATCTATCACTATTGGAGTAAATCAGGTCTATAGCTATAGGAGTAAATCAGGGCAGTAGCTATAGGAGTAAATCAGGCCTATAGGAGTAAATCAGATCTATAACTATAGGCATAAATCAAGTCCATAGCTATAGGAGTAAATCAGGTCTATAGCTATAGGAGTAAATCAGATCTATAGCTATAGGAGTAAATCAGGCCTACTACGGAGTTAAATCAGATCTATAGCTAAGGAGTAAATCAGGTTTATAACTTTAGGAGTAAATCAGATCTATAGATATAGGAGTAATTCAGATCTATAGATATAGGAGTAAATCAGATATATAGCTATAGGATTAAATAAGGTCTATAGGAGTAAATCAGGTCTGTAGCTATAGGAGTAAATCAGGTCTATAGGAGTAAATCAGGTCTGTAGCTATAGGAGTAAATCAGGTCTATAGCTATAGGGGTAAAATCAGGTCTATAGGAGTAAATCAGGTCTATAACTATAGGAGTAAATCAGATCTATAGGAGTCAATTCAGATCTATCACTATTGGAGTAAATCAGGTCTATAGCTATAGGAGTAAATCAGGGCAGTAGCTATAGGAGTAAATCAGGCCTATGAGAGTAAATCAGATCTATAACTATAGGCATAAATCAAGTCCATAGCTATAGGAGTAAATCAGGTCTATAGCTATAGGAGTAAATCAGATCTATAGCAATAGGAGTAAATCAGGCCTATAGGAGTTAAATCAGATCTATAGCTGAAGGAGTAAATCAGGTCTATAACTTTAGAGTAAATCAGGTCTATAGCTATAGGAGTAAATCAGATCTATAGATATAGGAGTAAATCAGATCTATAGATATAGGAGAAAACCAGGTCAATAGGAATAGATCAGATCTATAGCTATAGTAGGAAATCAGGCCTCTAGCTAAAGGGGTAAATCAGATCTATAGCTATATGAGTAAATCAGGTCTATAGCTACAGGAGTAAATCAGGCCTATAGCTGTAGGAGTAAATCAGGTCTATTGCTGTAGTAGTAAATCAGGCCTCTAGCTATAGGAGTAAATCAGATCTATAGCTACAAGAGTAAATCAGGTCTATAGCTACAGGAGTAAATCAGGCCTATAGCTGTAGGAGTAAATCAGATCTATGGCTATAGTGACTAAATTCAGATCTACTAGCCATAGGAGTAAATCAGGTCTATAGCTACGGAGTAAATCAGGTCTATAGCTACAGGAGTAAATTAGGCCTATAGCTGTAGGAGTAAATCAGGTCTATAGCTATAGGAATAAATCAGGTCTGTAGCTATAGGGAGTAAATCAGGTCTATGCTATAGGAGTAAATCAGGTCTATAGGAGTAAAATCAGGTCTGTAGCTATAGGAGTAAATCAGGTCTATAGGAGTAAATCAGGTCTGTAGCTATAGGAGTAAATCAGGTTCTATAGCTATAGAGTAAATCAGGTCTATA
>NW_027033725.1:0-6711 GCF_034236695.1 Oncorhynchus nerka | reverse complement strand
CTGTCCTATAACAGTGCTAACCCCTGTCTCGTCCTATAACAGTGCTAACCCCCTGTCTGTCCTATAACAGTGCTAACCTCCTGTCTGTCCTATAACAGTGTTAACTCCTGTCTGTCCTGTTCTGTCCTATAACAGTGCTAACCCCCTGTCTGTCCTCGTCCTGTCCTGTATAACAGTGCTAACCCCCTGTCTCGTCCTGTGGATAACCCCCTGTCAGTGCTAACTCTCCTGTCTGTCCTATAACAGTAACCCCCTGTCTGTCCTATAGTCCTATAACAGTGCTAACCCCTGTCTGTCCTATGGCAACAGTGCTAACCCCCTGTCTGTCCTATAACAGTGCTAACCCCCTGTCTGTCCTATAGCAGTGCTAACCCCCTGTCTGTCCTATAACAGTGCTAACCCCCTGTCTGTCCTATAGCAGTGCTAACCCCCTGTCTGTCCTATGGCAGTGCTAACCCCCTGTCTGTCCTATAACAGTGCTAACCTCCTGTCTGTCCTATAGCAGTGCTAACCCCCTGTCTGTCCTATGGCAGTGCTAACCTCCTGTCTGTCCTATGGCAGAGCTAACCCCCTGTCTGTCGAATATCAGTGCTAACCCCCTGTCTGTCCTATAGCAGTGCTAACCCCCTGTCTGTCCTATAGCAAAGTAACCCTGTCTGTCCTATAGCAGTGCTAACTTCCTGTCTGTCCTATAACAGGGCTAACCCCCTGTTCGTCCTATAACAGGGCTAACCCCTGTCTGTCCTATATCAGTGCTAACTGTCTCTGGTGCTAACTCCTGTCCCATAGCAGTGCTAACCCCCTGTCTGTCCTATAACAGCAGCTAACCCCTGTCTGTCCTATAACAGTGCTAACCCCCTGTCTGTCCTATAACAGTGCTAACCCCCTGTCTGTCCTATAACAGTGCTAACCCCCTGTCTGTCCTATAACAGTGCTAACATCCTGTCTGTCCTATAACAGTGCTAACCCCCTGTCTGTCCTATAGCAGTGCTAACTCCCTGTCTGTCCTATAACAGTGCTAACCCCTGTCTGTCCTATAACAGTGCTAACTAACCCCTGTCTGTCCTATAACAGTGCTAACCCCTGTCTGTCCTATAGCAGTGTTAACCCCCTGTTCGTCCTAACCCCCTGTCTGTCCTGTAAACAGTGCTAACCCCTGTTGTCCTATGGCAGTGCTAACCCCTGTTGTCCTGTGGCAGTGCTAACCCTGTCTGTCCTATAACAGTGCTAACCTCCGTCTGTCCTATAGCAGTGCTAACCCCTGTCTGTCCTATGGCAGTGGCAAACCTCCTGTCTGTCCTATGGCAGAGCTAACCTCTGTCTGTCGGAATATCAGTGCTAACCCCCTGTCTGTCCTATAGCAGTGCTAACCTCTGTCTGTCCTATAGCAGTGCTAACCCTGTCTGTCCTATAGCAGTGCTAACCTCCTGTCTGTCCTATAGCAGTGCTAACCCCCTGTCTGTCCTATAGCAGTGCTAACCCCCTGTCTGTCCTATAGCAGTGCTAACCCCTGTCTGTCCTATAGCAGTGCTAACCCCCTGTCTCGTCCTATAGCAGTGCTAACCCTGTCTCGTCCTATAGCAGTGCTAACCTCCTGTCTGTCCTATAGCAGTGCTAACTCCTGTCTGTCCTATAGCAGTGCTAACCCTGCCTGTCCTATAGCAGTGCTAACCCCCTGTTCGTCCTATAGCAGTGCTAACCCTGTCTGTCCTATAGCAGTGCTAACCCTGTCTGTCCTATAGCAGTGCTAACCCCCTGTCAACCTGAGCAGCTAACTCCCTGTCTGTCCTATAGCAGTGTTAACTTCCCTGTCACCATGTCCTGATAGCAGTGCAACCCCCTTGTCTGTCCTATAAGCAGTGCTAACCCTGTCTGTCCTATATCAGTGCTAACCCCTGTCTGTCCTATAAGAGTGTTAACTCCCTGTCTGTCCTATAAGCAGTGCTAACCCCTGTCTGTCCTATAACAGGGCTAACCCCCTGTCTGTCCTAACAGAGCTAACCCCTGTCTCGTCCTATAGTGCTAACCTCCTGTCTGTCCTATAGCAGTGCTAACCCCCTGTCTCGTCCTATAGCAGTGCTAACCCCCTGTCTGTCCTATAAAATGCTAACCCCTGTCTGTCCTATAGCAGTGCTAACCCCCTGTCTGTCCTATAGCAGTGCTAACTCCCTGTCTGTCCTATATCAGCAACTCACTGTCTGTCCTATAACAGTGCTACAACCCCCTGTCTGTCCTATAGCAAAGTAACCCCTGTCTGTCCTATAGCAGTGCTAACCCCTGTTCGTCCTATAGCAGTGCTAACCCCTGTCTGTCCTATAGCAGTGCTGGCCCCTGTCTGGTTGTGGCGTCCCCCTGTCTCAGTGCTAACCCCCTGTCTGTCCTATAACAGTGCTTAACTCCCTGTCCTGTCCTATAGCAGTGCTAACCCCCTGTCTGTCCTGTATAACAGGGCTAACCCCCTGTCTGTCCTATAACAGAGCTAACCCTGTCTGTCCTATATGTCTGTCCTAGCAGTGCTAACCCCTCCCCGTCTGTCTGTCCTATAGCAGTGCTAACCTCTGTATGTCCTATAGCAGTGCAAACCTCCTGTCTGTCCTATAGCAGTGCTAACCTGTCCTATGTCTAACCTGTCCTATAGCAGTGCTAACCCCTGTCTGTCCTATATCAGTGCTAACTTCTGTCTGTCCTATAGCAGTGCCTAACCTCTGTCTGTCCTATAGCAGTGCAACCTCCTGTCTGTCCTATAACAGTGCTAACCCCCTGTCTGTCCTATAACAGTGCTAACCCCTGTCTGTCCTATAACAGTATAACCCCCTGTCTGTCCTATAACAGTGCTAACCCCCTGTCTGTCCTATAACAGTGCTAACCCCCTGTCTGTCCTATAACAGTGCTTACCTCCTGTCTGTCCTATAACAGTGCTAACCCCCTGTCTGTCCTATAGCAGTGTCTGTCCTGTAACCCTGTCTGTCCTATAAACAGTGCTACCCCTGTCTGTCCTATAACAGTGCTAACCCCCTGTCTGTCCTATAACAGTGCTAACCCCTGTCCCTCTGTGGCCCCTGTCTGTCCTATAACAGTGCTAACTCCCTGTCTGTCCTATAGCAGTGTTAACTAGCCCTGTCTGTCCTATAACAGTGCACTCCCTGTCTGTCCTATAGCAGTGCTAACCCCCTGTCTGTCCTATGGCAGTGCTAACCCCCTGTCTGTCCTATAACAGTGCTAACCTCCTGTCTGTCCTATAGCAGTGCTAACCCCCTGTCTGTCCTATGGCAGTGCTAACCTCCTGTCTGTCCTATGGCAGAGCTAACCCCCTGTCTGTCGAATATCAGTGCTAACCGTCTGTCTGTCCTATAGCAGTGCTAACCCCCTGTCTGTCCTATAGCAGTGCTAACCCCCTGTCTGTCCTATAGCAGTGCTAACCCCCTGTCTGTCCTATAACAGGGCTAACCCCCTGTCTGTCCTATAACAGGGCTAACCCCCTGTCTGTCCTATATCAGTGCTAACCTCCTGTCTGTCCTATAGCAGTGCTATCCCCCTGTCTGTCCTATAACAGTGCTAACCCCCTGTCTGTCCTATAACAGTGCTAACCCCCTGTCTGTCCTATAACAGTGCTAACCCCCTGTCTGTCCTATAACAGTGCTGTCCCTGTAACCCCCCCTGTCTGTCCTATAACAGTGCTAACATCCTGTCTGTCCTATAACAGTGCTAACCCCTGTCTGTCCTGTAGCAGTGCTAAACCCTGTCCCAGAGGCTAACCCCCTGTCCTATAACAGTGCTAACCCCTGTTCGTCCTATAACAGTCATGCCTAACCCTGTCTGTCCTATAACAGTGCTAACAGTGCCCTCCTGTCTGTCCTATAGCAGTGCTATCCCCTGTCTGTCCTATAACAGTGTTAACCCCCTGTCTGTCCTATGGCAGTCTGTCCTATAACCCTAACCCCCTGTTCGTCCCTATAGCAGTGCTAACCCCCTGTCTGTCCTATAACAGTGCTAACCTCCTGTCTGTCCTATAGCAGTGCTCCCCTGTCTGTCTCTATGGCAGTGTTAACTCTGTCTGTCCTATGGCAGAGCTAACCCCCTGTCTGTCCTATATCAGTGCCTAACCCCCTGTCTGTCCTATAGCAGTGCTAACCCCCTGTCTGTCCTATAACAGATGCTAACCCCTGTCTGTCCTATAGCAGTGCCCCCAACTCCCTGTCTGTCCTATAGCAGTGCTAACTCCTGTCTGTCCTATAGCAGTGCCCCCAACCTCGTGTCGTCCTATAGCAGTGCTAACCCCCTGTCTGTCCTATAGCAGTGCTAACCCCTGTCTGTCCTATAGCAGTGCTAACCCCTGTCTGTCCTATAGCAGTGCTAACCCCTGTCTGTCCTATAGCAGTGCAACCCCTGTCTGTCCTATAGCTAGGCAAGTGCTATCCCCCTGTCTGTCCTATAGCAGTGCTAACTCTGTCTGTCCTATAGCTAGTGCTAACTCCCTGTCTGTCCAATAGCAGTGCTAACCCCTGTCTGTCCTATAGCAGTGCCCCTGGCCCCTGCCTGTCCTGTAAATTTCCTGTCTGTCCTATAGCAGTGCTAACCCCCTGTCTGTCCTCTATAGCAGTGCTAACCCCCTGTCTGTCCTATAGCAGTGCTAACCCCCTGTCTGTCCTATAACAAAAGTAACCCCCTGTCTATCCTGTAGCGGTGCTAACCCCTGTCTGTCCTATAACAGTGCCTAACCCTGTCTGTCCTATAACAGTGCTAACCCTGTCTGTCCTATAGCAATTGCACCCCCTGTTATAGCGTCCTATAGCAGTGCTAACTCCCTGTTCGTCCTATAACAGTGCTAACCCCCTGTCTGTCATATATCAGTGCTAACCCCCTGTCTGTCCTATAGCAGAGCTAACCCCCTGTCTGTCCTATAGCAGTGCTAACCCCCTGTCTGTCCTATAACAGTGCTAACCCCCTGTCTGTCCTATAGCAGTGCTAACCTCCTGTCTGTCCTGTTTCTGAAGAACACTATGATTCACAGGGCTTAGCTTCTCTATGACTCCACCTTGCCTTTTGAACACACACACACACACACACACACACACACACACACACACACACACACACACACACACACACACACACACACACACACACACACACACACACACACACGACTCGACCTGGCCTTGTGACTACTGAGACAGACATGGAAAAAACTGTTTGTTTCCCTCCCTAGACTACATGTTTTTTCTGAACAAGGTCAATCTGGTTTTACTCTAATATGCTTATTCTGACGTCTCAACCGACAGGTGAAGATGCACGACAGCAAACTGTGAAAGAGAGATATACAATCCATATGTAGAAGAGATGTTAAAAATGAAACTAAACAAATACCTTAACACTGCATGTTTCATTCCTGTTATGTTTGACTGACTGGTCGTCCCAGTGCTGAACTCCTGTTATGTTTGACTGACTGGTCGTCCCAGTGCTATACTCCTGTTATGTTTGACTGACTGGTAGTCCCAGTGCTGAACTCCTGTTATGTTTGACTGACTGGTCGTCCCAGTGCTGAACTCCTGTTATGTTTGACTGACTGGTCGTCCCAGTGCTGAACTCCTGTTATGTTTGACTGACTGGTCGTCCCAGTGCTGAACTCCTGTTATGTTTGACTGACTGGTCGTCCCAGTGCTGAGCTCCTGTTATGTTTGACTGACTGGTCATCCCAAAAAGCTGAACTGGTCGTCCCAGTGCTGAACTCCTGTTATGTTTGACTGACTGGTCGTCCCAGTGCTGAACTCCTGTTATGTTTGACTGACTAGTCGTCCCAGTGCTGAACTGGTCGTCCCAGTGCTGAACTCCTGTTATGTTTGACTGACTCATCCCCAGTGCTGAACTCCTGTTATGTTTGACTGACTGGTCGTCCCAGTGCTGAACTCCTGTTATGTTTGACTGACTGGTCGTCCCAGTGCTGAACTCCTGTTATGTTTTACTGACTGGTCGTCCCAGTGCTGAACTCCTGTTATGTTTGACTGACTGGTCGTCCCAGTGCTGAGCTCCTGTTATGTTTGACTGACTGGTCGTCCCAGTGCTGAACTGGTCGTCCCAGTGCTGAACTCCTGTTATGTTTGACTGACTGGTCGTCCCAGTGCTGAACTCCTGTTATGTTTGACTGACTAGTCGTCCCGGTGCTGAACTGGTCGTCCTAGTGCTGAACTCCTGTTATGTTTGACTGACTGGTCGTCCCAGTGCTGAACTCCTGTTATGTTTGACTGACTGGTCGTCCCAGTGCTGAACTCCTGTTATGTTTGACTGACTGGTCGTCCCAGTGCTGAACTCCTGTTATGTTTGACTGACTGGTCATCCCAGTGCTGAACTCCTGTATGTTTGACTGACTGGTCGTCCCAGTGCTGAACCCCTGTTATGTTTGACTGACTGGTTGTCCAAGTGTTGAACTCCTGTATGTTTGACTGACTGGTCGTCCCAGTGCTGAACCCCTGTTATGTTTGACTGACTGGTTGTCCAAGTGTTGAACTCCTGTTATGTTTGACTGACTGGTCGTCTTCCTGGCTACAGTATGTACAGTACTGTATTATCAAATCAAATCAAATGTTATTTATCACATGTGCTGGATGAAACAGATGTAGACCTTACAGTGAAATGCTGACTTACAAGCCCTCAACCAACAATGCAGCTAAAGGAAAATACTTGAAAAAATAAGAAATAAAGTAACAAATAATT
>NW_027033724.1:0-6710 GCF_034236695.1 Oncorhynchus nerka | reverse complement strand
TGTACTTTACTTTACTTGACTACATACTATACTTTACTGTATTTGGCTACTTACTGTAACTTACTTTACTTGGCTACTTACTGTACTTTACTTGACTACTTACTGTACTTTACTTTACTTGACTACTTACTGTACCTTACTTGACTACTTAATGTACTTTACTTGACTACTTACTGTAATTTACTTTACTTGACTGTTAATGTACCTTACTTGACTACTTAATGTACTTTTACTTGACTACTAATGTACTTTACTTGACTACTTAATGTACTTTATTGACTACTACTGTACCTTACCTTACTTGACTACTTACTGTACATTTGACTACTAATACTGTACATTACTTTACTTGACTACTTACTTTACTTGTACTTACTGTTACTTGACTTTACTTGACTGCTGTTTTACTTTACTTGACTTTGCTTAATTGATGTACTTTACTTGACTACTTACTGTACCTTTTTACTTTGACCCTTACCTACGGATTTCAGTACCTCCAGGCTCTGATCAGACCCTACACCCAAACAAGGGCACTGCGTAATCTGGCCTGCTCGCCTCCCTACCACTGAGGAAATTACTTGACTCAGCCCAGTCAAAAACTGTTCGCTGCTCACCTTTAATGGTGGAACAAACTCCCTGACTACTTAATGTAAACCCCACCTCTTTAAGGAATACCTAGGATAGGATAAAGTAATCCCTCTCACCCCCTCCCCTGAAGAAAAGATTTAGATGCTACTGTTCCACTGGAGGTCATAAGGTAATGTACCTTTGTAAGTCTCTTAAGAGCTTGACTACTTACATTAAATTAAATTTACCCTTACTTGCCTACTCACTTAACTTACCAACTTATTTTACTTAGCTAATTAGCCACTTTACTTTACAATAGGGATGGGGCCTTGCTCAATACATTTAGAGATGTAAGCTCATTAAATCTAGCCTTTTAGCTCATTGACATGCGTTGCCATCGTTTCCCCAGGCAGCACCAACTCCAGGAACAGTAGCCGTAGAGATTGGAGTGAGGTGTCAGTGCAGCAGAAGACCAAGAAACAGCTGATCGCTGGAGAAACTCATGGAGAAACAAGAGGTCAAAGAACAGATGATTGGTCAAGTAACCAAGACAAACTTCACTATCAAGAGGTGGGCTTAATTGACTTGAAATAAAGGTGATTTATTAAATGGCTCTTTGTCATAAAATTAACTCTAACATAATATTCTTGTACATTTGTTTTGTATTCTCTCCAGGACCATGAAGGTGTACCTGCCCATCCGTCTGTTCTTCTACAACCTGCTCCATCCAGAGTACAGCGCTTTGACAGATGTCTATGTCCTCATGTTCCTGGCCGACACCGTCGACTTCATCATCATCGTCTCTCGGATTTTCTGCTTTTGGGGTACGTACGTGTAGCTTGTCTCTTTTACATTTGACATGATCTTATCATCCCGTCGGAAACAGTCAACAGGGTCCTGTGTGCCTCAGTCGGTCCTTGGCAACACCAAAGTTATGGGTTCAATTCCCGCCTGACCATATTAAAAATGTGACATTAATTACTTCTTCTTCTCCTCAGAAACACTCAGCGGAGCCGACTTCACGTCAGTCTCTGTCGGAGGACCAGGTTCCCCGGAGCCTTCCTGGTGATGATTCTTAATCCAGTTTGGGACCATGGTGGTGGACCGGGCTCCTGTACCTCAAGAAGACAGTGCTGGGGAAGGTCATCTTCCAGGTGATCCTGGTGTTCGGATCCACTTCTGATGTTCTTCATCCTCCTCGGACTTCCTCTGATAGGTAAATACTCACCTTGTGATGTTCATTTGTTAATTGGTTAATTAGTTATGGGATCCACTTCTGATGTTTCTTCATCCTGCCCGACTCTCTGATAGGTAAATACTCACCTTGTGATGTTCATCTGTTACTGGTTAATTAGTTATGGGATCCACTTCTGGATGTTCTTCATCTTGCCCAGAATCACATGTATAATGCTTTATATACTGAGGCCTGGAGTAAATAACCATTCCTAATTAGCTAATTCCTGATATAAACCTTCATTGATTGAATTAGTTCATTTGTAAACATATCCATTTATATACTAATGGTCATCATTTATTTCTTAAGGATGTTCATTAGTAACCTGTTCCTGGAGCTCGCTGAGAAATAGACTCTCTCCTTTCTGTGTTAATTAGCTAATTCATCTGATATAAATTCATTTGATTGATTGAATTAGTTCATTTTAGTAAACATATCCATTTTTTCAGATTAGCATAGTAATCCCTATGGGGTAAATGCTTGTGATCGATTAGTAACCTGTATCATTAGTAACCGTGTTCAGCATTAGTGCCGTGTTCAGCATTAGTAACCGTGTTTAGCATTAGGTAACCGTGTTCAGCATTAGTAACCGTGTTTATCATTAGTAACCGTTTATCATTAGTAACCGTTTATCATTAGTAAATCGTGTTCAGTATTAGTAACCGTGTTCAGCATTAGTAACTGTGTTTATTTAGTAAATCATTAGTAACCGTGCAGCATTAGTAACCATGTTCAGCATTAGTAACCGTGTCTTTGTGCAAATATCAGCATTAGTAAATGTGTTTATCATTAGTAAATCGTGTTCAGGGATTAGTAACCGTGTTTATCATTAGTAACCGTATTCAGGATTAGTAACCGTGTTCATCATTAGTAACCGTATTTAGTAAACATTTAGTAACCGTGTTCAGCATTAGTAACCGTGTTTATCATTAGTAACCGTGTTTAGTCATTAGTAACCGTGTTTATCATTAGTAACAATCAGTTTAGCATTAGTAACCGTGTTCAGCATTAGTAAATCTGTGTTTATCATTATTAATCGCGTTTAAAGTAAATCGTGTTTATCATTAGTAACCGTTCAGCATTAGTAACCGTGTTTATCATTATTAACCGTGTTTATCATAGTAACCGTTTATCATTAGTAACCGTGGCTTATTAGTAACCGTGTTCAGCATTAGTAACTTCGTGTTTATCATTAGTAACCGTGTTTATCATTAGTAACCGTGGTTCAGGAAATCGCAGTTTATCATTAAACCGTGTTCAGCATTAGTAACCGTGGTTAGCATTAGTAACCGTTTATCATTAGTAACCGTGTTTATCATTAGTAACCGTGTTCAGCATTAGTAACCGTGTTTAGCATTAATAGTAATAAATCGCGGTTCAGCATTAGTAACCGTGTTTATCATTAGTAAACCGTGTTTAAATCGTGAGCATTAGTAACCGTTCAGCCGTATTAGTAAATCGTGTTTAGCCATAGTAACCGTTTATCATTAGTTTATCATTAGTAACCGTGGTTATCATTAGTAACCGTGTTTTAGTAAATCATTAGTAACCGTGTTCAGCATTATAACGTGTTCGTTTATCATTATTAACCGTGTTTAGCATTAGTAAATCGTGTTTATCATTAGTAACCGTGTTTATCATTAGTAACCGTGTTCAGGATTAGTAAAATCGTGTTTATCATTAGTAACCGTGTTCAGCCTAGTAACCGTGTTCAGGATTAGTAACCGTGTTTATCATTAGTAAATCGTGTTCAGATTAGTAAATCCGTTCAGGATTAGTAACCGCGGTTTATCATAGTAACCGTGTTTATCATTAGAAACCGCGGTTTAGCATTAGTAAATCCGTGTTCAGCATTAGAAACCAGTGGTTTAGCATTAGTAACCGTGTTCAGCATTAGTAACCGCGGTTCAGCATTAGTAACCGTGTTTATCATTAGTAAATCGTGGTTCAGCATTAGTAACCGTAGCATTAGTAAATCGTGTTTATCATTAGTAACCGTTAGCATTAGTAACCGTTCAGCATTAGTAACCGTGTTTTATCATTAACCGTGTTCAGCATTAGTAACCGTGTTTATCATTAGTAACCGTGTTTATCATTAGTAAATCGTGTTCAGCATTAGTAACCGTGGTTTATCATTAGTAACCGTGTTTATCATTAGTAACCGTGTTTCACGCATTAGTAACCGCAGTTCAGCACAGGTGATTAACCGTGTAACTGTTCAGCATTAGTGTAACCGTGTTCAGCATTAGTAACCGCGGTTTATCATTAGTAACAGCCAGTAACCGTTGGCATAGTAACCGTGTTCAGCATTAGTAACCGTGTTTAGCATGAAAGCCATGTTCAGCATTAGTAACCGTGGTAAATGTGTTTATCATTAGTAAATCGTGTTCAGCATTAGTAACCGTGTTTATCATTAGTAACCGTGTCTTAGTAACCGCATTAGTAACCGTGTTTATCATTAGTAACCGTGTTTATCATTAGTAAATGTGTTTATCATTAGTAACCGTGTTCAGCATTAGTAACCGTGTTTATCATTAGTAACCGTGTTCAGGATTAGTAACCGTGTTCATCATTAGTAACCGTGTTCAGGATTAGTAACCGTGTTTATCATTAGTAACCGTGTTCAGCATTAGTAACCGTGTTTATCATTAGTAACCGTGTTTATCATTAGTAACCGTGTTTATCATTAGTAACCGTGTTCAGCATTAGTAACCGTGTTTATCATTATTAACCGTGTTCAGCATTAGTAACCGTGTTTATCATTAGTAACCGTGTTTATCATTATTAACCGTGTTCAGCATTAGTAACCGTGTTTATCATTAGTAACCGTGTTTATCATTAGTAACCGTGTTCAGCATTAGTAACCGTGTTTATCATTAGTAACCGTGTTTATCATTAGTAACCGTGTTTATCATTAGTAACCGTGTTCAGCATTAGTAACCGTGTTTATCATTAGTAACCGTGTTCAGCATTAGTAACCGTGTTTATCATTAGTAACCGTGTTTATCATTAGTAACCGTGTTTATCATTAGTAACCGTGTTCAGGATTAGTAACCGTGTTTATCATTAGTAACCGTGTTCAGCCTTAGTAACCGTGTTCAGGATTAGTAACCGTGTTTATCATTAGTAACCGTGTTCAGCATTAGTAACCGTGTTTAGCATTAGTAACCGTGTTTAGCATTAGTAACCGTGTTTATCATTAGTAACCGTGTTTAGCATTAGTAACCGTGTTCAGCATTAGTAACCGTGTTTAGCATTAGTAACCGTGTTCAGCATTAGTAACCGTGTTTAGCATTAGTAACCGTGTTTAGCATTAGTAACCGTGTTCAGCATTAGTAACCGTGTTCAGCATTAGTAACCGTGTTTAGCATTAGTAACCGTGTTTAGCATTAGTAACCGTGTTTAGCATTAGTAACCGTGTTCAGCATTAGTAACCGTGTTTATCATTTTATCATTAGTAACCGTGTTTATCATTAGTAACCGTGTTCAGCATTAGTAACCGTGTTCAGCATTAGTAACCGTGTTTATCATTAGTAACCGTGTTCAGCATTATTAACCGTGTTCAGCATTAGTAACCGTGTTCAGACATTTAACATTTACATTTAAGTCATTTAGCAGACGCTCTTATCCAGAGCGACTTACAAATTGGTGCTTTCACCTTATGACATCCAGTGGAACAGCCACTTTACAATAGTGCATCTAAATCTTTAAGGGGGGTGAGAAGGATTACTTTATCCTTGATCCTAGGTATTCCTGGGAAAGAGGTGGGGTTTCAGGTGTTCGGAAGGTGTGGTGATTGACTCCGCTGTCGTGAGGGAGTTTGTTCCACCATTGGGGGGCCAGAGCAGCGAACAGTTTTGACTGGGCTGAGCGGGAACTGTACTTCCTCAGTGGTAGGGAGGCGAGCAGGCCAGAGGTGGATGAACGCAGTGCCCTTGTTTGGGTTAGTAACCAGCATTAGTAACCGTGTTTATCATTAGTAACCGTGTTCAGCATTAGTAACCGTGTTTATCATTACTAACCGTGTTTATCATTAGTAACCGTGTTGAGCATTAGTAACCGTGTTTATCATTAGTAACCGTGTTCAGCATTAGTAACCGTGTTTATCATTAGTAACCGTGTTTATCATTAGTAACCGTGTTCAGGATTAGTAACCGTGTTCAGGATTAGTAACCGTGTTTATCATTAGTAACCGTGTTCAGCATTAGTAACCGTGTTTAGCATTAGTAACCGTGTTCAGCATTAGTAACCGTGTTTATCATGAGTAACCGTGTTCATCATTAGTAACCGTGTTTATCATTAGTAACCGTGTTTATCATTAGTAACCGTGTTTATCATTAGTAACCGTGTTTATCATGAGTAACCGTGTTCATCATTAGTAACCGTGTTTATCATTAGTAACCGTGTTTATCATTAGTAACCGTGTTCATCATTAGTAACCGTGTTTATCATTAGTAACCGTGTTCATCATTAGTAACCATGTTTATCATTAGTAACCGTGTTCAGCATTAGCAACCGTGTTTATCATTAGTAACCGTGTTTATCATTAGTAACCGTGTTTATCATTAGTAACCGTGTTCAGCATTAGTAACCGTGTTCAGCATTAGTAACCGTGTTTATCATTAGTAACCGTGTTTATCATTAGTAACCGTGTTCAGCATTAGTAACCGTGTTCAGCATTAGTAACCGTGTTTATCATTAGTAACCGTGTTCAGCATTAGTAACCGTGTTTATCATTAGTAACCGTGTTTATCATTAGTAACCGTGTTTATCATTAGTAACCGTGTAATCAGCATTAGTAACCGTGGTTCAGCATTAGTAACCGTGTTCAGCCTTAGTAACCGTGTTCAGCATTAGTAACCGTGGTTCAGCATTAGTAACCGTGTTTATCATTAGTAACCGTGGTTCA
>NW_027033723.1:0-6709 GCF_034236695.1 Oncorhynchus nerka | reverse complement strand
CTACAATCAACCCTCGCTACAGATACCAGACAAGGTATATAACCTACAACAACCCTTACTACAGTTACCAGACAGGGTATAGAACCCACAACCACCCCTGCAACAGTTACCAGACAGGCTATAGAACCTACAACCACCCTCACTACAGTTACCAGACAGGGTATAGAACCCACATCCACCCTCACTACAGATACCAGACAGGGTATATAACCTACAACCACCCTTACTACATTTACCAGACAGAGTAAAGAACCCACAACCACCCTCACTACAGTTACCAGACAGGGTATAGAACCCACAACCACCCTCACTACAGATACCAGACAGGGTAGAGAACCTACAACCACCCTTACTACAGTTACCAGACAGGGTATAGAACCCACAACTACCCTCACTACAGTTACCAGACAGAGTAAAGAACCCACAACCACACTCACTATAGTTACCAGACAGGGTATAGAACCTACAATCAACCCTCGCTACAGATACCAGACAAGGTATATAACAACCCTTACTACAGTTACCAGACAGGGTATAGAACCTACAACCACCCTCACTACAGTTACCAGACAGAGTAAAGAACAACCACCCTCACTACAGATACCAGACAGGGTAAAGAACCCACAACCACACTCACTACAGATACCAGACAGGGTAAAGAACCAACAACCACCCTCACTACAGTTACCAGACAGGGTAAAGAACAACCACCCTCACTACAGATACCAGACAGGGTAAAGAACCCACAACCACCCTCACTACAGATACCAGACAGGGTATAGAACCTACAACCACCCTTACTACAGTTACCAGACAGGGTATATAACCTACAACCACACTCACTACAGTTACCAGACAGGGTATAGAACCCGCAACCACCCCTGCAACAGTTACCAGACAGAGTAAAGAACCCACAACCACCCTCGCTACAGTTACCAGACAGGGTAAAGAACCAACAACCACCCTCACTACAGTTACCAGACAGGGTAAAGAACAACCACCCTCACTACAGATACCAGACAGGGTAAAGAACCCACAACCACCCTCACTACAGTTACCAGACAGGGTAAAGAACAACCACCCTCACTACAGATACCAGACAGGGTAAAGAACCCACAACCACCCTCACTACAGTTACCAGACAGCTTTAGAACCCACAACCACCCTCACTACAGATACCAGACAGGGTATATAACTTACAACAACCCTTACTACAGTTACCAGACAGGGTATAGAACCCACAACCACCCCTGCAACAGTTACCAGACAGGCTATAGAACCTACAACCACCCTCACTGCAGTTACCAGACAGGGTATAGAACCCACAACCACCCTCACTACAGATACCAGACAGGGTATAGAACCTACAACCACCCTTACTACAGTTACCAGACAGGGTATAGAACCTACAACCACCCTCACTACAGTTACCAGACAGAGTAAAGAACCCACAACCACCCTCACTACAGTTACCAGACAGGGTATAGAACCTACAACCACCCTTACTACAGTTACCAGACAGGGTATATAACCTACAACCACCCTCACTACAGTTACCAGACAGAGTAAAGAACCCACAACAACACTCACTACAGTTACCAGACAGGGTATAGAACCCACAACCACCCCTGCAACAGTTACCAGACAGAGTAAAGAACCCACAACCACCCTCACTACAGTTACCAGACAGGGTAAAGAACCAACAACCACCCTCACTACAGTTACCAGACAGGGTATAGAACCTACAATCAACCCTCGCTACAGATACCAGACAAGGTATATAACCTACAACAACCCTTACTACAGTTACCAGACAGGGTATAGAACCCACAACCACCCCTGCAACAGTTACCAGACAGGCTATAGAACCTACAACCACCCTCACTACAGTTACCAGACAGGGTATAGAACCCACATCCACCCTCACTACAGATACCAGACAGGGTTTAGAACCTACAACCACCCTCACTACAGTTACCAGACAGAGTAAAGAACCCACAACTACCCTCACTACAGATACCAGACAGGGTATAGAACCTACAACCACCCTTACTACAGTTACCAGACAGGGTATATAACCTACAACCACCCTCACTACAGTTACCAGACAGAGTAAAGAACCCACAACAACACTCACTACAGTTACCAGACAGGGTATAGAACCCACAACCACCCCTGCAACAGTTACCAGACAGAGTAAAGAACCCACAACCACCCTCACTACAGTTACCAGACAGGGTAAAGAACCAACAACCACCCTCACTACAGTTACCAGACAGGGTATAGAACCTACAATCAACCCTCGCTACAGATACCAGACAAGGTATATAACCTACAACAACCCTTACTACAGTTACCAGACAGGGTATAGAACCCACAACCACCCCTGCAACAGTTACCAGACAGGCTATAGAACCTACAACCACCCTCACTACAGTTACCAGACAGGGTATAGAACCCACATCCACCCTCACTACAGATACCAGACAGGGTTTAGAACCTACAACCACCCTCACTACACTTACCAGACAGAGTAAAGAACCCACAACCACCCTCACTACAGTTACCAGACAGGGTATAGAACCCACAACCACCCTCACTACAGATACCAGACAGGGTATAGAACCTACAACCACCCTTACTACAGTTACCAGACAGAGTAAAGAACCCACAACCACACTCACTACAGTTACCAGACAGGGTAAAGAACCAACAACCACCCTCACTACAGTTACCAGACAGGGTAAAGAACAACCACCCTCACTACAGATACCAGACAGGGTAAAGAACCCACAACCACACTCACTACAGATACCAGACAGGGTAAAGAACCAACAACCACCCTCACTACAGTTACCAGACAGGGTAAAGAACAACCACCCTCACTACAGATACCAGACAGGGTAAAGAACCCACAACCACCCTCACTACAGATACCAGACAGGGTAAAGAACCCACAACCACCCTCACTACAGTTACCAGACAGGGTATAGAACCTACAACCACCCTTACTACAGTTACCAGACAGGGTATAGAACCTACAACCACCCTCACTACAGTTACCAGACAGAGTAAAGAACCCACAACCACCCTCACTACAGTTACCAGACAGGGTATAGAACCCACAACCACCCTCACTACAGATACCAGACAGGGTATAGAACCTACAACCACCCTTACTACAGTTACCAGACAGGGTATATAACCTACAACCACCCTCACTACAGTTACCAGACAGAGTAAAGAACCCACAACCACACTCACTACAGTTACCAGACAGGGTATAGAACCCACAACCACCCCTGCAACAGTTATCAGACAGAGTAAAGAACCCACAACCACCCTCACTACAGTTACCAGACAGGGTATAGAACCTACAACCACCCTTACCAGACAGGAGTATAGAACCCACAACACCACACGGTTACAGACAGGGTATAGAACCCACAACCACCCTCACTACAGATACCAGACAGGGTAAAGAACACGTAACCACCCGATGGCTAATGATTTTACCACGGTACATACTGTAAGCACTGTAAAACTACTGAGACGTCTGTGTACTTCTCTCTCTGTCTCTCCTTCCATCCTTCTCCCTCTGTCTCTCCTTCCCTCCTTCTCCCTCTGCCTCCTTCCCTCCTTCCTCTTCTTTGTCTTCCTTCCATCCTTTCTCCCCTCTGTCTCTCCTTCCTCCTTCTCCCTCTTCTCCTTCCTCCTTCTCCTCCCTCTGTCTCTCCTGCTCCTCCTGCTCTCTGTCTCTCCTTCCCTCCTTCTCGTTGTCTCTCCTTCCTCCTTCTCCTCTGTCTCTCCTTTTCCATCCTTCCCTCCCTCTGTCTCTCTTTCCCTCCTTCTCCTCCTGTCTCTCCTTCCTCTTCCTTCTCCTCTCTGTCTCTCCTTCCATCCTTCTCCTCTGTCTCTCTTTCCCTCTTCCTCTCTCTCCTCTTTCCATCCTTCTCCTCTGGTCTATCCTTCCATCCTTCTCCCTGTCTCTCCTTCCCTCCTTCTCCCTCTGTCTATCCTATCCATCCTTCTCCTTCTCTTCTCCTTCCATCCTTCTCCCTTCTCCTTCCATCCTTCTCCTCTGTCTCTCCTTCCATCCTTCTCCTCTATCCTTCCATCCTTCTCCTCTCCTCTATCCTTCCATCCTTCTCTCTCTGCTTTTCCTCCCTCCCTCCCTCCCTCCCTCCCTCCCTCCTCCCTCCCTTTCTGTTTTCTCATTCCCTCCTCCCTCCCTCCCCTCCAGGAAGCGCTATTGAAGATGAGAGAGAGTCTGGTCAAGTTTCGTTTTCTCATCCACATGTATCGCTCACACCGCAAGAGATACATCAAGGTACGATGCACAAGACATTACACACACTACACACCATTACACTACACTACACACCATTACACAGTGGCTGGTTCATAACACACAGTACACACCAAGAGATACATCAAGGTATTTGGCGTGACAAGATAGTACACACTATTAATAATACACCACACACAGTACACACCATAACACACAGTACACACCAAGAGATACATCAAGGTATGATGCACAAGACAGTACACACACTACACACACTACACACAGTACACAACTATATGCACACTACACACCATTACACACCATTACACAACATTACGCACAATACACAACACACCCTACACACCATTACACACACTCATACAACATTACACACAACATACAGTACAGAAACCTATAATATTATTACACACTACACAACATTACACACACACTACACAACACACTACACAACATTACACACACTCACATAACACACTACACAACATTACACACAATACACAACACACTACACAACATTACACACAATACACAACACACCCTACACACCATTACACACAATACACAACATTACACACACTACACAACACAATACACAACATTACACACACTACACAACACACTACACAACATTACACACACTACACAACACACTACACAACACACTACACTACATAATACACTACACAACATTACATAACTACATTACACAATACACAACATAACACACACTACAATAACACAATAACATATTACTTTACACACTACACAACACACTATACATTAGCACACACTAACAAACATACTTTACAACATTACACATAACAACACACTACACAACACACTACACTACACAATACACTACATAATACACTGCATATCAAACTTACACTCATAATACTTTACACTACTAATACACTGGCATAATACACTCATATACACTACACTACATAATACACTATTAATAATACACTTATACTTTACATAATACACTAACATAATACACTACATATTTACATAATACACTTTTACACTACATAATACATATTTACACCATATAATACACTATATAATATTTACATTACATAACTACATATTTACATAATAATACTTTACACATAATACACTAATATTACACTACATATTTGGCATAAATATACTTTACATATTTACACTAACATAATACACTACATATTTACATAATACTCTACTTTACATTTACATAACACTACTTACACTTTACATAATACACTTTACATATTTAATACACTTTACATAATACACTACACTACATAATTACACTACATAATACATACTTACACACTACATAATACACTACTTAATACACTACACTACATAATACATCACACTACATAATACACTACATAATACACTACACTACATAATACACTACACTAATACACTACACTACATAATACACTACATAATACACTACATAATACACTACACTACATAATACACTACATAATACACTACATAATACACTACATAATACACTACATAATACACTACATAATACACTACACTACATACATACATACACTACATAATACACTAATACATAATACACTACATAATACACTACACTACATAATACACTACATAATACACTACATATAATACACTACATAATACACTACACTACATAATACACTACATAATACACTACATAATACACTACATACATAATACACTACATAATACACTACACTATATACACTACACTACATAATACACTACACTACATAATACACTACATAATACACTACATAATACACTACATAATACACTACATAATAATACACTACATAATACACTACATAATACACTACATAATACACTACATAATACACTACATAATACACTACACTACATAATACACTACATAATACACTACATAATACACTACATAATACACTACATAATACACTACATAATACACTACACTACATAATACACTACACTACATAATACACTACATAATACACTACACTACATAATACACTACATAATACACTACACTACATAATACACTACATAATATCACTACATAATACACTATATACACTACATAATACACTACACTACATAATACACTACACTACATTACACTACATAATACACTACATAATACATACTACACTACTATAATACACTACACTACATAATACACTACATAATACACTACATAATACACTACATAATACACTACATAATACACTACACTACATAATACACTAACTACATAATACACTACATATATACACTACATAATACACTACATAATACACTACATAATACACTACACTACATAATACACTACATAATACACTACACTACATAATACACTACACTACATAATACACTACATAATACACA
>NW_027033722.1:0-6707 GCF_034236695.1 Oncorhynchus nerka | reverse complement strand
TAAATGTAAATGTGAGTAACCTAACCTGTCTTGGTAATGAAACATCAGCAGTGGGTGTAACCTAACCTATCTTGGTAATGAAACATCAGCGATGGGAGTGGGTGTAACCTAACCTGTCTTGGTAATGAATCATCAGCAGTGGGTGTAACCTAACCTGTCTTGGTAATGACACATCAGCAGTGGGTGTAACCTAACCTGTCTTGGTTATGACACATCAGCAGTGGGTGTAACCTAACCTGTCTTGGTAATGAAGATCAGCATGAGTGGGTAACTTCTAACCTGTCTTGGTAATGAAACATCAGCAGGTGGAAGTGGGTGTAACTGAACCTGTCTTGTACGACACATCGCAGGGGTGTAACCTAACCTGTCTTGGTAATGAAACATCAGCAGTGGTGTAACCTTAACCTGTCTTGGTAATGCTACACATCAGCAGTGTGGTGTAACCTAACCTGTCTTGGTACGAAACATCAGCAGTGGTGTAACCTAACCTTGTCTTAGTACTGACACATCAGCAGGGGTGTAACCTAACCTGTCTTGGTAATGAAACATCAGCAGGGTGTAACCTAACCTGTCTTGGTAATGAAACATCAGCAGTGGGCGGTAACCTAACCTGTCTTGGTAATGAAACATCAGCAGTGGTGTAACCTTAACCTGTCTTAGTAGTGACACACCTAGCAGTGGGTGTAACCTAACCTGTTCGTAATGAAACATCAGCAGGGAAGTGGTGTAATCAACCATCTTGGTAATGAAACATCAGCAGGGGTGTAACCTAACCTGGTCTTGGTAATGCCACATCAGCAGTGGGTGTAACCCCAACATGTCTTGCAATGAAACATCAGCAGTGGGTGTAACTTAACCTGTCTTAATACTGACATCATCAGTGGGTGGTAACCTAACCGTCTTGGTAATGACACATCAGCAGTGGTGTAACCCCAACCTGTCTTGGTAATGAAAACATCAGCAGGGAGTGGTGTAACCTAACCTGTCTGCAATGAAACATCAGCAGGGGTAACCTAACTCTGTCTTGCAATGACATCAGCAGTGGTGTAACCAACCTGTCTCGGTAATGACACATCAGCAGTGGGTAACCCAACCTGTCTTGGTAATGACACATCAGCAGTGGGTGTAACCTAACCTGTCCAGTACTGACACATCAGCAGCAGTGGGTGTGTAACCTAACCTGTCTTGGTAATGAAACATCAGCAGGGGTGTAACCTAACCTGGTCTTGGTAATGACACATCAGCAGTGGTGAACTTAACCTGTCTTGGTAATGAAACATCAGCAGGGTGTAACCAACCTGTCTTGGTAATGAAACATCAGCAGTGGTAAATCAACCTGTCTTGGTAATGAACATCAGCAGTGGTGTAACCTAACCTGTCTTGGTAATGACACATCAGCAGTGAGTGTAACCAACCTGTTCTGGTAATGATACATCAGCGATGGGAGTGGGTGTAACCTAACCTGTCTTGGTAATGAAACATCAGCAGTGGGTGTAACTCAACCTGTCTTGGTAATGACACATCAGCAGTGGGTGCAACCTAACCTGGTCTTGGTAATGAAACATCAGCGATGGAGTGGGGTGTAACCAACCTGTCTTGGTAATGGAAACATCAGCAGTGGAGGGTAACCTAACCTGTCTTGGTAATGAAACATCAGCAGTGGGTGTAACCTAACCTGTCTTGGTAATGAAACATCAGCAGTGGGAGTGGGTGTAACCAACCTGTCTTGGTAATGACACATCAGCAGTGGAAGTGGGTGTAACTCTAACCTGGTCTTGGTAATGAAACATCAGCAGGGGTGTAACCTTAACCTGTCTTGGTAATGAAACATCAGCAGTGGGAGTGGGTGGGAACCTTAACCTGTCTTGGTAATGAAACATCAGCAGTGGGAGTGGGTGTAACCAACCTGTCTGGTAATGAAACATCAGCGGTGGAAAACCAACCTGTCTGGTAATGAAACATCAGCAGGAAGTGGGTGTAATCCCAACCTGTCTTGACATCAGCAGTGGGTGTAACCTAACCTGTCTGGTACGACACATCAGCAGGGGTAACCAAACCTGTTCTGGTACGAAAAACATCAGCAGGGTGTAACCCAAACTGTCTTGGTAATGACACATGTGCATTTCATATGTATTGTTGACATCTGGCAGTGATGGGCTGGTAGTTATTGGTAGTGATGGGTTGGTAGCATGGTGTTGGTAGTGATGGGGCTGGTAAATACTGGTGATGGGGTTGGTGTTACTGATAGTGATGGGTTGGTAGTTAACGTAGTGATGGGTTGGTAGTTAGCCGGTAGTGATGGGGTTGGTAGTTAATGGTAGTGATGGGGCTGGTAGTGATGGGGCCAGTAGTTAATGCAGTGATGGGGCTGGTAGTTACTGGCAGTGATATTGGTAGTTCCTGGCACTGATGGAGGGTTGGTAGTTAATGGTAGTGATGGGGTTATAGTTACTGGTAGTGATGGGGCTGGTAGTTATCAGTGATGGGGTTGGAGTTACTGGTAGTGATGGTTGTAGTTACTGATAGTGATGGTTATGGTAGTTAATGGCAACTGATGGGGCAGAAAGTTAATGGTAGTGATGGCTGGTAGTGATGGGTTGGTAGTTAACTGCAAAGGATGGGTCAGTAAATACTGATAGTGATGGGGTGGTAGCTACTCGATAGTGATGTATTGGCAGTTACTGGCAGTGATGGGTTGCAGTGATGGGGCCAAGCAGTTACTGGTAGTGATGGGTTGGCAGTCACTGGCAGTGATGGGCTGGCAGTTAACTGCAGTGATGGGTCAAGAAGTCATCGATATGATGGTCAGCAGTCACTGGCAGTGACGGACTGGCAGTCACTGGCAGTGATTGGGGCTGGCAGTCACCGCAGCGCCACGCTGGTAAATAATGATTGCGACAAAGGCAGTCACCGGTGCAGTGATGGGCTGGTAGTTCACTGATATGATGGGCTGGTAGTCATCGATAGTGATGGGTCATGGTGCCACTGGCAGTGACGGGCCGGCAGTCACTCATATGAGATGGGGCTGGCAGTCACTGGCAGTGAAGGGCTGGTTGATGGTAGTGATGGGGCTGAGAAGTCAATCCTGCAGTGATCGGTTGGCAGTGATGGGGCTTGGTAGTTACTGCTATTGATGGGCCAAGGTGTCACTGGCAGTGATGGGCTGGTAGAAGCCACTGGTAGTGATGGGGCTGCTAGTTTACTGGCAGTGATGGGGTTGGTAGTTAACGGTAGTGATGGGGCTGGTAGTCACTGGCAGTGATGGCTAAGGTGCCAACGGCAGTGATGGGGCCAAGAGTCACCGGCAGCGGACGGGTCAAGTGTTACCTGGCAGCACGGGGTTGGCAGTCAGTGCCGGCGTGGATGGGCCGGTAGTCACTGCGGCGATGCAGTCATAGTTGACCGCGCGAGGGGCTGGCAGTGACAGGCTGGCAGTCACCGGTGCGACGGGGCTGGCAGTCACTGGCAGTGATTTACCGCAGTCACCGGCAAGACAAATTGGCAGTCAATTGGCAACTGATGGGGCCAAGGTCACCCAGTGACGGTATTGGCAGTCACTGGCAGCGATGGGTCATAGCCAGTCGGCAGTGACGGGGCTGGCAGTCACTGGCAGCGTGACGGGGCCAATGTCATTCTAGCAGTAGTGGGTCAAGAGTGACGTGATGGGGTTGGTCAAGTTACTGGTAGTGATGGGGTTGGTAGTTAATGGCAGTGATGGGGTTGGTAGTTACTGGTAGTGATGGGGTTGGTAGTGATGCAGGGGTTTTGTGATTAATGGTAGTGATGTGCTGGCAGTTAATGGCAGATGGGGTTGGTAGTCATGACCGCAGTGATGGGGCCTGGCAGTTACTGGCAGTGATGGGGTTGGTAGTGATGGGGGTTGGTAGCTACTGGCAGTGATGGGAAGGTTGGTAATTACCTGGCAGTGATGGGGTTAGTGCCACTGGTAGTGATGGGGTTGGTAGTCACTGGTAGTGATGGGTTGGTAGTGATGGGTTGGTAGTTACTGGCAGTGATGGGGCCAGTAGTTACTGGCAGTGATGGGGCTTGGGTATTACTGGTGAAGTGATTGAGGTGGGTGGTTACTGGTAGTGATACTTGGTAGTTACTGGGTAGTGGGGTTGGCAGTGATGGGGTTTAGTAGTTACTGGTAGTGATGGGGCTGGTAGTTACTGGTATTGATGGATTGGCTGTTAACCTAGTGATGGGTTAGTAGTGATGGGGGCTGGTAGTTACTGCAGTGATGGGGTTGGTAGTTAACGCTAGTGATGGGTTGGTAGTGATGGGTTGGTAGTTACTGGTAGTGATGGGTTGGTAGTTACTGGCAGTGATGGGGGCTGGTAGTTTTTCAGGTAGTGGGGTTAGCAGTTACTGGCAGTGATGGGGCTGGTAGTTACTGGTAGTGATGGAGTTAATGGTAGTTCACTGGCAGTGATGGGGTTAGGTAGTTACTGGTAGTGATGGGGTTGAAGGCGGTTACTGGTAGTGATGGGTTGGTAGTGATGGGGTTGGTGTTAAGCGGTAGTGATGGGTTGGTAGTTAATGGTAGGATGGGAGTTGGTAATTACTGGTAGTGATGGGGTTAGTAGTTACTGGTAGTGATGGGTTGGTAGTTAGTGGTAGTGATGGGGCTGGTGTGATGGGGCTGGTAGTGATGGATTGGTAGTGATGGGGTTGGTAGTTACTGCTAGTGATGGGGTTGGTAGTTACTGGTAGTGATGGAGTTGGCAGTCACTGGCAGTGATGGGTTGGTAGTCACTGGCAGGATGGGCTGGCAGTCACATGACAAATGGAGAGTCACTGGCAGATGGCCGAGAAGCCACTGCTATGATGGGCTGGTAGCTCACTGGCAGTGATGGCCCATAGCCACTGGCAGTGGATGGGCCGGGCAGTCAATTGCCAGACAGGGGCTGGCAGTCACCGGCAGCGACGGCCAGCCACTGGCAGTGACGGTCATAAAGTGACAATGGCAGTCACTGGCAGTGACGGGGCTGGCAGTGATGGCCACAAAGCCACTGGCAGGGGATGGGCTGGTAGCCACTGGCAGTGATGGGGCTGGCAGTCACTGGCAACTGATGCAAGCTGGTAGCCAATTTGCAGTGATGGGGCTGGTAGTCACTGCAGTGATCAGTCATAGCCAACGGCAAGATGCAAATATAGCTCACTGGCAGGACAACAGTAGCCAATGGCAGCAGTGGGTCAAGTAGTGATGGGGTTGGTAGTGATGGGGTTGGTAGTTACTGGTAGTGATGGGGTTGGTAGTTAATGGTAGTGATGGGGTTGGTAGTTACTGGTAGTGATGGGGTTGGTAGTGATGGGGTTGGTAGTTAATGGTAGTGATGGGGTTGGTAGTTAATGGTAGTGATGGGGTTGGTAGTTAACGGTAGTGATGGGGTTGGTAGTTACTGGTAGTGATGGGGTTGGTAGTGATGGGGTTGTTAGTTACTGGTAGTGATGGGGTTGGTAGTTACTGGTAGTGATGGGGTTGGTAGTTACTGGTAGTGATGGGGTTGGTAGTTACTGGTAGTGATGGGTTGGTAGTGATGGGTTGGTAGTTACTGGTAGTGATGGGGTTGGTAGTTACTGGTAGTGATGGGGTTGGGTAGTTACTGGTAGTGATGGGGTGGGTAGTTACTGGTAGTGATGGGGTTGGTAGTTACTGGAGGTAGTGGGGTTGGTAGTGATGGGGTTTGGTAGTTACTGGTAGTGATGGGGTTGGTAGTTACTGGTATTGATGGGGTTGGTAGTTAACGCTAGTGATGGGTTGGTAGTGATGGGGTTGGTAGTTACTGGTAGTGATGGGGTTGGTAGTTAACGCTAGTGATGGGTTGGTAGTGATGGGTTGGTAGTTACTGGTAGTGATGGGTTGGTAGTTACTGGTAGTGATGGGGTTGGTAGTTACTGGAGGTAGTGGGGTTGGTAGTTACTGGTAGTGATGGGGTTTGGTAGTTACTGGTAGTGATGGGTTGGTAGTTACTGGTAGTGATGGGGTTGGGTAGTTACTGGTAGTGATGGGGTTGGTAGTTACTGGTAGTGATGGGTTGGTAGTGATGGGGTTGGTAGTTAACGGTAGTGATGGGTTGGTAGTTAATGGTAGTGATGGGGTTGGTAGTTACTGGTAGTGATGGGGTTGGTAGTTACTGGTAGTGATGGGTTGGTAGTTAGTGGTAGTGATGGGGTTGGTAGTGATGGGGTTGGTAGTGATGGGTTGGTAGTGATGGGGTTGGTAGTTACTGCTAGTGATGGGGTTGGTAGTTACTGGTAGTGATGGAGTTGGTAGTTACTGGTAGTGATGGGTTGGTAGTTACTGGTAGTGATGGGTTGGTAGTTACTGGTAGTGATGGGTTGGTAGTTACTGTTAGTGATGGGGTTGGTAGTTACTGGTAGTGATGGGGTTGGTAGTTACTGGTAGTGATGGGTTGGTAGTTACTGTTAGTGATGGGGTTGGTAGTTACTGGTAGTGATGGGTTGGTAGTTACTGGTAGTGATGGGTTGGTAGTGATGGGGTTGGTAGTTACTGGTAGTGATGGGTTGGTAGTTACTGGTAGTGATGGGGTTGGTAGTTACTGGTAGTGATGGGGTTGGTAGTTACTGGTAGTGATGGGGTTGGTAGTTACTGGTACTGATGGGGTTGGTAGTTAATGGTGGTGATGGGGTTGGTAGTTACTGGTAGTGATGGGTTGGTAGTTAATGGTAGTGATGGGGTT
>NW_027033721.1:0-6707 GCF_034236695.1 Oncorhynchus nerka | reverse complement strand
CACAGACACTGTATTCCCCAGAGGACACAGACTCCCCATAGGACACACACTGTATTCCCCAGAGGACACAGACTCCTGCACACACACTGTATTCCCCAGAGGACACAGACTCCTGCACAGACACTGTATTCCCCAGAGGACACAGACTCCTGCACAGACACTGTATTCCCCAGAGGACACAGACTCCTGCACACACACTGTATTCCCCAGAGGACACAGACTCCTGCACACACACTGTATTCCCCAGAGGACACAGACAGTGTATTCCCCAGAGGACACAGACACTGTATTCCCCATAGGACACAGACACTGTATTCCCCAGAGGACACAGACACTGTATTCCCCAGAGGACACAGACACTGTATTCCCCAGACGACACAGACACTCTATTCCCCAGAGGACACAGACACTGTATTTCCCAGAGGACACACACACTGTATTCCCCAGAGGACACAGACTCCTGCACACACACTCTATTCCCCATAGGACACAGACACTGTATTCCCCAGAGGACACAGACACTCTATTCCCCATAGGACACAGATACTGTATTCTCCAGAGGACACAGACACTGTATTCCCCAGAGGACACAGACTCCTGCACACACACTGTAGAGGACACAGACCTGCACAAACACCGTCCCAGAGGGACACAGACTCCTGCTGGACACTGTATTCCCCAGAGGACACAGACTCCTTACTGTATTCCCCAGAGGACACAGACACTGTACACACACTCCCAGAGACACAGACAGTGTATTCCCCAGAGGGACACAGACACTGTATTCCCCATAGGACACAGACACTGTATTCCCCAGAGGACACAGACACTGTATTCTGTGAGACACAGACACTGACACATACAGACTGTATTCCCCAGAGGACACAGACACTCTATTCCCCAGTAGAGGACACAGACTCCCTGTATTCCCCATAGGACACAGACACTGTATTCCCCAGAGGACACAGACACTCTATTCCCCATAGGACACAGATACTGTATTCTCCAGAGGACACAGACACTGTATTCCCCAGAGGACACAGACACTGTATTCCCCAGAGGACACAGACACACTGTATTCTTAGAGGACACAGAGGACAGAGGACAGACACTGTATTCCAGAGGACCAGATGACACACACCCTGTATTCCCCAGAGGACACAGACACTCTATTCCCCAGAGGACACAGACACTGTATTCCCCAGAGGACACAGACACTGTATTCCCCAGAGGACACACACCCTGTATTCCCCAGAGGACACAGACACTGTATTCCCCAGAGGACACACACCCTGTATTCCCCAGAGGACACACACACTGTATTCCCCAGAGGACACAGACTCCTGCACACACACTGTATTCCCCAGAGGACACAGACTCCCCCGCTCAATATTTTAAACTCTTAATATTCTTCAGCTCAAATTGATTCCAGATTTCTAGCTCATCGTCCCCCTCCCCAAACCTAACCCATCTCCTCCCACCACTGTGGGGCGGGGGCTGAAATACATGTGGGCTCAGAGCATCCTCTTATAGCATAATCAGTCAACATTGAGCTGAAATGTGAACCGACACACACATACACACCTTCCATCCCCTCTCCCTCCAGCGCCAGGCAGACACAAACACACAGACACACCTTCCGTCCCCTCACCCTCCAGCGCCAGGCAGACACAAACACACAGACACACCTCCCGTCCCCTCTCCCTCCAGTGCCAGGCAGACACAAACACACATATACACCTCCCGTCCCCTCACCCTCCAGCGCCAGGCAGACACAAACACACAGACACACCTTCCGTCCCCTCTCCCTCCAGCGCCAGGCAGACACAAACACACAGACACACCTTCCTCCCCTCTCCCTCCAGCGCCAGGCAGACACAAACACACATATAAACCTCCCGTCCCCTCCCCCTCCAGCGCCAGGCAGACACAAACACACAGACACACCTTCCTCCCCTCTCCCTCCAGCGCCAGGCAGACACAAACACACATACACCCCCCGCCCCCTCTCCCTCCAGTGCCAGGCAGACACAAACACACAGACACACCTCCCGTCCCCTCTCCCTCCAGTGCCAGGCAGACACAGCTGCAGACACACCTTCCTCCCCTCTCCCTCCAGCGCCAGGCAGACACAAACACACAGACACACCTCCCGTCCCCTCTCCCTCCATCGCCAGGCAGACACAAACACACAGACACACCTTCCTCCCCTCTCCCTCCAGCGCCAGGCAGACACAAACACACATATAAATAAACCTCCCGTCCTGCACCCCCTCCCCCTCAGCGCCAGGCAGACACAAACACACAAACAGACACAAACACACAGACACACCTTCTGCCGTCCCTCACCCTCCAGCGCCAGGCAGACCCCCTCCGTCCCCTCCAGTGCCAGGCAGACACAAACACACATATACACCCCTCCCCTCACCCTCCAGCGCAGGCAGACACAAACACACAGACACCCTTCCTCCCTCTCCTCCAGCGCCAGGCAGACACAAACACACAGACACCCCCTCTCCCCTCCAGCGCCAGGCAGACACAAACACACATATCCCTCCTCTCCCCTCCAGCATGCCTGCCAGACTCCCCTCTCCCTCCACAAGACACAAACACACATACACCCCCACTCTCCTCCAGCATAGACAGACTGTTACACATACTGCCCCCCCTCCCAGAGATACAATGGAGATTGTTCCTCATGTCTTTCTCAGCTGCGGGAGAGAAAGAGAAACTCTATGCAAATAAACTCAGCAAAAAAACAAACGTCCTGTTACTGTCAACTATGTTTATTTTCAGCAAACTTAACATGTGTAAATATTTGTATGAACATAACAAGATTCAACAACTGAGACATAAACTGAACAAGTTCCACAGAGATGTGACTAACAGAAATTGAATAATGTGTCCCTGAACAAATGGGTGGTCAAAATCAAAAGTAACAGTCAGTATCTGGTGTGGCCACCAACCCCATTAAGTACTGCATCTCCTCCTCATGGACTGCACCAGATTTGCCAGTGCTTGCTGTGAGATGTTACCCCACTCTTCCACCAAGGAACCTGCACGTTCCCGAACATTTCTGGGGGGAACGGCCCTAGCCCTCACCCTCCTATCAAACAGGTGCCAGACGTGCTCAATGGGATTGAGATCCGGGCTCTTCGCTGGCCATGACAGAATACTGACAGTCCTGTCTTGCAGGAAATCACGCACAGAACGAGCAGTACGGCTGGTGGCATTGTCATGCTGGAGGGTCATGTCAGGATGAGCCTGCAGGAAGGGTACCACATGAGGGAGGAGGATGTCTTCACTGTAACTCTAGCGTTGAGATTGCCTGCAATGACAACAAGCTCAGACCGATGATACTGTGACACACCGCCCCAGACCATGACGGACCCTCCACCGCCAAATCGATCCCGCTCGAGTACAGGCCTCGGTGTAACGCTCATTCCTTCGACGATAAACGGAATTCCGACCATCATCACTGGTGAGACAAAACCTCTAATCGTCAGTGAGGAGCACTTTTTGCCAGTCCTGTCTGTTCCAGGAACGGTGGGTTTGTGCCCATAGGCGATGTCGTTGCCAGTGATGTCTGGTGAGGACCTGCCTTACAACAGGCCTACAAACCATCAGTCCAGCCTCTCTCTCAGTCTAGCCTATTGCAGACAATCTGAGCACTGATGGAGGTATTGTGCGTTCCTGGTGTAACTCGGGCAGTTGTTGTTGCCATCCTGTATTTGTTTTGAGTAATGAATTTATCATGAACACTTACCACGCTGCGCCGACAAGAGTCGTGGTTCATTGAACAAGCCTGGGAAACAGTGTTAACACCCTTTATAATGAAGATATGTGAAGTTATTTGGATTTTTACCAATTATCTTTGAAAGACAGGTTCCGTGTTTACTGTGTACATGCACAAGGAAGGTTAATAAAGAGATGTTATTAAGTAGTTACCCACAAAAATGTTTCTTGCCCTTATCTCACCATCCCTTTCTAGCGGTGGATTCTTCATCACCTTTACCTCTCCAAGTGATGAAAACCATTACTAGAGACCTATGAGCCAGTCCACCTCCTAGGCCTTGATCGCATAGGGCTGTGAGGAGCTGTAATGCTGTTGATCTCTCTCCCTTCTTTTCCTCCTGTTCTTTCTCTGCCAACTTTTATTTAAGAGACATGTTTCTCTGCATGTGTAGAACTCATGGCTGTAGTGGGCTAAGCTGCTCAGAATGAAGAGATGTGTGTGAGGGTGTGTAAGTAAGAGTGTTTGTGTCATTAAAAGGGATGTGTGCACGCATGCATCTGTGACATAGTTCATCTTTCTTTATTTGCCCAAAACTCCATGAGGTAATATTCTCCTTCATCTCCATCCTTCTGTACCTTCCTCTCTTCCACTGCTGCCTCACCTCATCCTCCTGTTCATCCCTCTGTTCTTAATAATCATTTCAATAGCATCCATCCTCCTGTTCATCCCTCTGTTCTTAATAATCATTTCAATAGCATCCATCCTCCTGTTCATCCCTCTGTTCTTAATAATCATTTCAATAGCATCCATCCTCCTGTACAGTCTTCCAATCCCTCTTCCTTTCCCCCTCTTTTTCCCCCTCTCTACCTCCCTCTCTTTCACCCTCTCTATCCCCCTCTCTATCCCCCTCTCTTTTCCCTCTCTTTTCCCCTCTATTTTCCCTCTCTCTTTTCCTCTCCTTTTCCCCTCTCTTTTCCTCTCTTTTCCCCTCTCTTTCCCCCTCTCTTTTCCCTCTCTCTTTTCCCTCTCTTTTCCCCTCTCCTTTCCCCTCTCTTTTCCATCTCTTTCCCCCTCTCTTTTCCCTCTTTCTTTTCCCCCTCTCTTTTCCCTCTCGTTTCCCCTCTATTTCCCTCTCTTTTTTCCCCTCTCTTTTCCCCTCTATTTTCCCTCTATTTCCCTCTCTCTTTCCCCCTCTCTTTTCCCCTCTATTTTCCCCCTCTCTTTTCCCTCTCTCTTTTCCCTCTCTCTTTTCCCCTCTATTTTCCCTCTATTTCCCTCTCTCTTTTCCCCTCTCTTTTCCCCTCTCTTTTCCCTCTTTCTTTTCCCTCTCTCTTTTCCCTCTCTCTTTTCCCTATCTTTTCCCTCTCTATTTTCCCTCTCTCTTTTCCCTCTCTTTCCCCCTCTCTTTTCCCTCTCTCTTTTCCCTCCCTTTCCCCTCTCTTTTCGCCTCTCTTTTCCCTCTCTTTCCCCTCTCTTTCCCCCTCTCTTCCTCTCTCTTTCCCTCTATTTTCCCTCTCTTTCCCCTCTATTTCCCTCTCTCTTTTCCCCTCTCTTTTCCCTCTCGTTTCCCCTCTATTTCCCTCTCTCTTTTCCCCTCTCTTTTCCCCTCTATTTTCCCTCTCTCTTTTCCCTCTCTCGTTTCCCCTCTATTTCCCTCTCTCTTTTCCCCTCTCTTTTCCCTTTCTTTTCCCCTCTATTTCCCTCTCTCTTTCCCCTCTCTTTTCCCTCTCGTTTCCCCTCTATTTCCCTCTCTCTTTTCCCCTCTCTTTTCCCCTCTATTTTCCCTCTCTCTTTTCCCCTCTATTTTCCCTCTCTCTTTTCCCTATTTTCCCTCTCTCTTTTCCCTCTCTCTTTTCCCTATTTCCCCCTCTCTTCCCCTTGTCCATAAGTATCTCCTCACCTAATGTATTTTCAGAGCTGTGAGTGTGATGCTACTCATGACCTCAGACAAACCCCTTCAAACCACCATTGGCACCTCTCCTCGAGGAGTGACAGAGGAAAACGAGACAGACAGAGACAGAGCATGGAAACTGTTCAACTGCTTGAGTGACAGTGAGTTATAAAGCAAGGGAGCATCTCTCTCTCTCCCTCTCTATACACACACACACACACACACGCACGCACGCACGCACGCACGCACGCACGCACGCACGCACGCACGCACACACACACACACACACACACACACACACACACACACACACACACACAAGCTTATCCTCAAAGCTCTGCTCTTTCTCCCATGGGCCCAGTGAAACTCTATCAGACTCAGCCACTTAAGGCACTCAATAGACAGCTTGGGTCCTCTGAGAGCTAGGAGATGGACACTCACTCTTCTGTCTCTCCCCTTTCTCTCCCCTACATCTCCCGAGACCAGTAACTAAATATGACAGTGGCACCAGACCCCAGCACAGTGTCAATCATCTCCCAAATTAAAAATGTTCAGACTTTCAAAAGACTGACAACTTCACTGCACAATATAAGGGCAGTTGTCAGTGATATTCGCAACAATGCACCAATTCCATCCGTTGGCCATTTTTTTTAAACCTTTATTTAACTAGGCAAGTCAGTTAAGAACAAATTCTTATTTTCAATGATGGCCTAGGAACAGTGGGTTAACTGCTGTTCAGGGGTAGAACGACAGATTTGTACCTTGTCAGCTCGGGATATGAACTTTCAACCTTTCAGTGTTGAAAGGTCCAATGCTCTAACCACTAGGCTACACCTGCCGCCCCATGTTGGATAGACAAAATTAGCAATAGGATATGTGTATCACATACAGAAGTTAGGACCTTTTCCATTATATAAATAATACTTCTACATTAACACTACAGGGTAAATAACCAATCTCTAGAGGTTGTATAGATATGTGACCTACATCTACTATAGAATGTGTGGAAGGCACGAGGGACCACTGTGGATTTAGTACAGAGGAAACCCATAGACAACATACCCCATTTCTCTGTGCATC
>NW_027033720.1:2500-6706 GCF_034236695.1 Oncorhynchus nerka | reverse complement strand
CCTCTTCAGTCGACCCTCTACTTTTTTGAACATTTTGTTAAAAATCGCGCAACATTTCAGCGCCCTGCTACTCATGCCAGGAATATAGTACGTTCATATGGTTAGAATGTGTGGATAGGAAACCCTCGGACGTTTTTAAAACTGGTTAAATCACGACTGTGGCTATTACATAACGTGCGTTACATCGGAAAGCGCAGGAAAACCTGATCACAGAAAATGGAAATAAATATCCTTGCGCCACTTCCAGCAATTGTTAACAGTGAGCCGAATTAGATAAGACCGAGCATTCAACTCCCACAGCATCCCCATGTTGTCTAGAGTCTTGTGAATTGAATCATCTTTGATTCTTGGTTGAACCGAAAGAGGGCACCACTTACCTCCGGTCTCCGCCCAGATCATTCCGGAAGAGCTCTCTCCTGAAATTTTTTCCAAGACGACAGCTAATGATTTCTACATCGCCTATGGATGATTTTTATCGCTTATTAGCGTTTACTAATACCTAAAGTAGCATTACAAACGTATTTCGAAGTGTTTTGTGAAAGTTTATCGTCTACTTTTTGAATTTAAAAAAATGACGTTACGTTGTGAAATCGCTGTTTTTCGTTTATCACACAGTCTACATATAACGATATCTTGGCTTTATATGGCCCGATTTAATCGAAATAAAGACCCAATAGTGTTTATGGGACATCTAGGAGTGCCAACAAAGAAGATGGTGAAAGGTAATGAATGTTTTCTATTTTATTGTGCGGTTTATTGTAACGCCGAAATGCTAATTATTTTGTTCGTCCTGGGTCTTTTGGGGTGTTGCATGCTATCAGATAATAGCTTCTCATGCTTTCGCCGAAAAGCATTTAAAAAATCTGACTTGTTGCCTGGATTCTACGAGTGTAGCTTTAATTTGATACCCTGCATGTGTATTTTAATGAACTTTTGAGTTTTAACTAATACTATTAGCATTTAGCGTAGCGCATTGCATTTCAGAGCTCTAGTTGGGACGCAAGCGTCCCAAGTAGAGAGCAAGAGGTTAAGCAATAATGCTCGAGGTGTGGTAGATGGAGAATATACCACGGCTAAGGAGCTGTTCTTAGGCCCAGCACACCTTCCCCAAGGCCTTCACACCCCACTACATTATAACAAGCCACACCCCTTCCCCAAGGCACTTACAAACCCCCACCACATTATAACAAACCACACACCTTCCCCAAGGCCTTCACACCCCCACCACAATATGAAGCCACACACCCCACTACATTATAACAAGCCACACACCTTCCCCAAGGCCCTTCTCACCCCCCACTACATTATAACAAGCCACAACACCTTCCCCAGAGAGCCTTCACACCCCCACCACGTTATAACAAGCCACCACCTACCCCAAGGCCCTTCACACCCCACCACCATTATAACAAGCACACCACTTCTAGGAGCCTTCACACCCCCACCACCATTATAACAAATACACCCCTTCCCCAAGGCCTTTCACACCCCACCACATTATAACAAACCACACCTTCCTTCCCCAAGGCCTTTCACACCCCCACCACATTATAACAAGCCACACCTTCCCCAAGGCCCTTCACACCCCACTGCATTATAATGACCACACCCCTTCCCCAAGGCCTTCACACCTACAATGTAACAAGCCACACACCCCACTGCATTATAACAAATACCCCTTCCCAAGACCTTCACACCCCCACCACATTATAACAAACCACCCCTTCCCCAAGGCCTTCACACCCCCACTACATTATAACAAGCCACACCTTCCCCAAGGCCCTTCACCCCACTACATTATAACAAATACACCCCTTCCCCAGAATATTACCCCCCACCACAAATATAACAAGCCACACCCCTTCCCCAGGGCCTTCACACCCCCCACACAATATAACAAATACACACCCCCACTACAGTATAACAAACCACACACACCTTCCCCAAGGCCTTCACACCCCCCACCACACATTATAACAAGCCACACACACAAAACCAACTGTTTATAAAGCAGCTCCGTCTCTCTAGTAAACCAACTGTTTTATAAAGCAGCTCTGTCTCTCTCTAGAAAACCAACCGTTTATAAAGCAGCTCTGTCTCTCTCAGAAAACCAACTGTTTATAAAGCAGCTCTGTCTCTCTCTAGAAAACCAACTGTTTATAAAGCAGCTCTGCCTCTCTCTAGAAAACCAACTGTTTATAAAGCAGCTCTGTCTCTCTCTAGAAAACCAACTGTTTATAAAGCAGCTCTGCTCTCTCTAGAAAACCAACTGTTTATAAAGCAGCTCTGTCTCTCTCTAGAAAACCAACTGTTTATAAAGCAGCTCTGTCTCTCTAGAAAACCAACTGTTTATAAAGCAGCTCTGTCTCTCTAGAAAACCAACTGTTTATAAAGCAGCTCTGTCTCTCTAGAAAACCAACTGTTTATAAAGCAGCTCTGTCTCTCTCTAGAAAACCAACTGTTTATAAAGCAGCTCTGTCTCTCTCTAGAAAGCCAACTGTTTATAAAGCAGCTCTGTCTCTCTCTAGAAAACCAACTGTTTATAAAGCAGCTCTGTCTCTCTAGAAAACCAACTGTTTATAAAGCAGCTCTGTCTCTCTCTAGAAAACCAACTGTTTATAAAGCAGCTCTGTCTCTCTCTAGAAAACCAACTGTTTATAAAGCAGCTCTGTCTCTCTCAGAAAACCAACTGTTTATAAAGCAGCTCTGTCTCTCTCTAGAAAACCAACTGTTTATAAAGCAGCTCTGTCTCTCTAGAAAACCAACTGTTTATAAAGCAGCTCTGTCTCTCTAGAAAACCAACTGTTTATAAAGCAGCTCTGTCTCTCTAGAAAACCAACTGTTTATAAAGCAGCTCTGTCTCTCTAGAAAACCAACTGTTTATAAAGCAGCTCTGTCTCTCTCTAGAAAGCCAACTGTTTATAAAGCAGCTCTGTCTCTCTCTAGAAAACCAACTGTTTATAAAGCAGCTCTGTCTCTCTAGAAAACCAACTGTTTATAAAGCAGCTCTGTCTCTCTAGAAAACCAACTGTTTATAAAGCAGCTCTGTCTCTCTAGAAAACCAACTGTTTATAAAGCAGCTCTGTCTCTCTCTAGAAAACCAACTGTTTATAAAGCAGCTCTGTCTCTCTAGAAAACCAACTGTTTATAAAGCAGCTCTGTCTCTCTAGAAAACCAACTGTTTATAAAGCTCTAGTTTAAGTTTAAGTAGTGTGTTATTTACACCAAGTAGTGTTATTTACACCACTCCTCCCTTCTAGTCCTTCTCCCTCTCTCCATCAGTCAGGTAGGTAGTTTAAGTAGTTATTTAAAACCCTCCTCCCTTCTAGTCTCTCTCTCCACCCACCACCTCCATCCTCCTCCATCCCTCTCTCACCCACCCTCCATCCCTCTCTCACCGTTGAAGCCATGTCGTAGCTTGCCCCCCCATCCCATCCCTCTCTCACCGTTGAAGCCACGTCGTAACTTGGCCTCTCTCTCTCCATTCTCATCCATCCCTTCTGCCTTAGACTTCTTCCACTGTAGTTCATCTTTCTCCTGGATCTTCAGATCACTGTGGAGCTCTGAGAGACGCACTGGGGGTAACTGCATCCTAGAGAAGGAGAGACTGGTGTTGACTGGAGCACTGGGGGTAACTGCATCTAGAGAAAGGAGTTACTGGTGTTAGACTGGAGCACTGGGGGTAACTGCATCTAGAGGAAGGAGAGAGACTGGTGTTAGACTGGAGCACTGGGGGTAACTGCATCTAGAGGAAGGAGAGAGACTGGTGTTAGACTGGAGCACTAGGGGGTAACTGCATCTAGAGAAAGGAGAGAGACTGGTGTTAGACTGGAGCACTGGGGTAACTGCATCTAGGAAAGGAGAGAGACTGGTGTTAGACTGGAGCACTGAGGGTAACTGCATCTAGAAAGGAGAGAGACTGGTGTTAGACTGGAGCACTGGGGGTAACTGCATCTAGAAGGCAGCGGGATGATGAGAGAGAGAGAAGGATGGAGTAGATTGCCAAGGATTTTGACCGGATGGACGTGCCGACATACGGGAGAGTCGAGGTACTGGCCCAGTAGAAGGAGAAGGCCGATCAGTGCACGGAAGTCATGTTGCCCAGTACAGCCGACATGTACGCCCGAACAGGAAGACGCAGGATAGAGGAAGGACACCAAGCGAAGAAGGTAAGGTCAGAGAGCCAAGGAGGAAATTGCCGGAGAA
>NW_027033719.1:0-6704 GCF_034236695.1 Oncorhynchus nerka | reverse complement strand
ACTCTGTGAAAGTAACCATTACTATTTATTGTTTATCCTGTTGCCTAGTCACTCTGTGAAAGTAACCATTACTATTTATTGTTTATCCTGTTGCCTAGTCACTCTGTGAAAGTAACCATTACTATTTATTGTTTATCCTGTTGCCTAGTCACTCTGTGAAAGTAACCATTACTATTTATTGTTTATCCTGTTGCCTAGTAACTCTGTGAAAGTAACCATTACTATTTATTGTTTATCCTGTTGCCTAGTCACTCTGTGAAAGTAACCATTACTATTTATTGTTTATCCTGTTGCCTAGTAACTCTGTGAAAGTAACCATTTCAATAGTATGTTCATGATGTCATTGCGACAACTGTTGATAGACGTAAGGTTAGGTGGTAAATTTGAGTGCAAATTAACTGACGAATTTACAAATGCTCAACACCCGTTGAATATGGCCAGTGTCAATAGACACAAAAAAAAAACGTAATAACATTTTTAGTAATTAAATGGTTGCTAGCAGCACAGCTACAGTCACCAACGCTCTCGATAACATGACAACAGCCTAACGAGCTCTGCTCGGGAGAGTAAAATGGTCAGAGTAAGCTGTTCTCTCATTTGTGTCTGGAAGAAGATAGCAAGCTAGCCAAAGTTAGCCAGTTAGCTTGAGTTCTTGACTGCTGTTGTTAGGTCAGAACGGTCGGATCAGCCCTACTCCTCAGCCAGAGCATCCAGCTCTGAATGCTCAGAGAGCGAAACACTGTGAAATTACAAACATACGATCTGACAACGCTCTCAATTCACAAATGCCCATTGTACACTCTGGCACTCCAAATTAAATTTACAAACACACATATAGTATAAACCAGCCTTTAGTCTTGAAATCTTTGCTTGTTTAGTACACTACTGTACTGTAGTTTAGTACATTGCCTCACATGTGGATCCTTAAAGAGATGGGCGGGGCTAAAGGCTTAGGAGGGTGTGAACGATGCTGAAGGGGTGGGGCTCAGGCTTAGGAGGGTGTAAACGATGCTGAAGGGGCGGGGCTAAAGGTTTAGAGGGTGTGAACGATGCTGAATGGAAGGAGACTAAGAAGAGCTCTCCAGTAGGTGGACTAAATAAAACATTCAAGGGGCATTTTCTCAACAGTGGGGTTAAGAATTTTGATCAACTGTCAAAGCAGAATGACTTTCTAAGCACTTGATCAACTGTCAGAATGACTTCTGGGGTTAATTTGATCAACTGTCAGAATTACTTTCTGGGGTTACAATTTGATCAACTGTCAGAATTACTTTCCCAGTAAACGAGCAATGCTTTGCTCTGCCTTATCCAATGTAAAAAAAAAAAAAAATGTTTCTACATAAGACCGAATCGAGCCAGTCGGTCACATATAGCAGTAAGAGCGAGGGTTACCTAGTGGTGTCAACCAGGGTCTGGCAGCGTTTTTTGGCTGTGTAAACGCCCACTCAACCAGGGGTCTGGCAGCGTTTTGAGCTGCTTAAAGGGTTGAATATAGGAGACATGTGTGCTGAGGTGAGTTGAAATCACCACACTGTGTGAGTTTTTTAATCTCTTGTATGTCACTGCACCCAGTGTGCTTACAACGGGGACAGGGCAAATGTCACTAGGCAGCACGCCGTGTACGCAATACCACATCTGGCATGGGTCAAGTCTGGGGGGGGGTCTCACAGGGGCCGTTTCATTTAGTATCCGTTGGATGTCGGCTTAGGCCGCGATTGCATTTCCCCATAGTATGTTGTACCAAAGTTGACCGAATGAGAGGGAACGTAACGTTATGACTATAACTACTCTTCCTTGAAGGAGATGAAATGAGTTAGAGCGCCTGTTTAATAGCCCCCACTCCGCCCGTTCCTGGGCTTGGTGAAGAGCTGCTTTTAAATTGAAAGAATAAATCCGAACCTTAAAACTTATCATCTGTGGAAAGCGGGGCTTCTAGGGAGCCGCGGATGTTCATTGGCTTTGTCAGGCGTGTATCCTTCAATTGAAGTCGCGAGTGTGACTCTCCGTATTATGTTGTAGCTCGCTTCTCTCCTTCAGGGAACAGTAGTTACAGTGCCTTCAGATAGTATTCATACACTCGACTTATTCCACATTTTGTTGTGTTACAGCCATAATTATTTATTGAAAATGATATATATATATATATATATATTTTCAAATCTAATTTACTTAAGTATTCACACCTTCGGCGTTTTACAGCTTTTGTTGTCGTCGGTATGACAATCAGCTTTACACATCTGGATTCTTTCTCAAGCTCTATTAAGTTAGATGGGGAAAGGCGATGAACAGCAATCTTCAAGTCTTTCCACAGATTTTCAATGGGATTCAAGTCTGGGCTTTGGCTGGACCACTCCAAGGACTTTCAACATTCTTGCTCTGAAGCCATTCCAGCGTTGCTTTGGCAACGGGGTCATTGTCCTGTTGGAATGTGAACCTTCGCCCCGAGTCTAAGGTCGTTTGCATCAAGTAGTTTGCCTGTATTTGGCTCCATTCATTTCCTCCTCTATCCTTACCAGTCTCCCAGTCCCTGCCGATGAAAAGCATCCCCACAGCATGATGCTGCCACCACCATGCTTCACAGTAGGGATAGATGTTAGATGGGTGATGAGCTGTACCTGGTTTTCTCCAGACAGAGAGCTGTACCTGGTTTTCTCCAGTCATAGAGCTGTACCTGGTTTTCTCCAGTCATAGAGCTGTACCTGGTTTTCTCCAGTCATAGAGCTGTACCTGGTTTTCTCCAGTCATAGAGCTGTACCTGGTTTTCTCCAGTCATAGAGCTGTACCTGGTTTTCTCCAGTCATAGAGCTGTACCTGGTTTTCTCCAGTCATAGAGCTGTACCTGGTTTTCTCCAGTCATAGAGCTGTACCTGGTTTTCTCCAGACATAGAGCTGTACCTGGTTTTCTCCAGACATAGAGCTGTACCTGGTTTTCTCCAGACATAGAGCTGTACCTGGTTTTCTCCAGACAGAGCTGTACCTGGTTTTCTCCAGACAGAGCTGTACCTGGTTTTCTCCAGACAGAGCTGTACCTGGTTTTCTCCAGACAGAGCTGTACCTGGTTTTCTCCAGACAGAGCTGTACCTGGTTTTCTCCAGACAGAGCTGTACCTGGTTTTCTCCAGACAGAGCTGTACCTGGTTTTCTCCAGACAGAGCTGTACCTGGTTTTCTCCAGACAGAGCTGTACCTGGTTTTCTCCAGACAGAGCTGTACCTGGTTTTCTCCAGACATAGCGCTTGCATGCATTCAGGCCAAAGACTTACATTTTTGTCTCCTCAGACCACACAATCTTTTGCCTAATGATCTTTCACGTGCCTTTTTTGTGTAAACTCCAGGAGTGTCATGTCATGTGCCTTTTTCCTCAGGAGTGGCTTCCGTCTCTCCCATAAAGTCCAGATCAGTGAGGTACTTCGGAGACCGTGTCCTTTTGGCCGGTTCTCCCATTTCAACCAAGGAACTCTGTAGTTATGTCAGTGCGGTCGTTGGGTTCCTGGTCACCTCCACGTCTTTCTTTCCCGGTTCTTCAGTTTGATTGGACGGCTTTCATTATTTTTCCCAATTTCCCAGTGATGGAGACGACCACTGTGCTCTCGGAAAGTTTTTTTTAAACAACTCAATAAAAGGGTTGTATACCCCTTCCCCAGATATATGCCTCATCACAGTTCTATCTCAGAGATCTACAGGCAGTTCCCTTCCCCAGATATATGCCTCATCACAGTTCTATCTCAGAGATCTACAGGCAGTTCCCTTCCCCAGATATATGCCTCATCACAGTTCTATCTCAGAGATCTACAAGCAGTCCCCTTCCCCAGATATATGCCTCATCACAGTTCTCTCTCAGAGATCTACAGGCAGTCCCCTTCCCCAGATATATGCCTCATCACAGTTCTCTCTCAGAGATCTACAGGCAGTCCCCTTCCCCAGATATATGCCTCATCACAGTTCTCTCTCAGAGATCTACAGGCAGTTCCCTTCCCCAGATATATGCCTCATCACAGTTCTATCTCAGAGATCTACAAGCAGTCCCCTTCCCCAGATATATGCCTCATCACAGTTCTCTCTCAGAGATCTACAGGCAGTCCCCTTCCCCAGATATATGCCTCATCACAGTTCTCTCTCAGAGATCTACAGGCAGTCCCCTTCCCCAGATATATGCCTCATCACAGTTCTCTCTCAGAGATCTACAGGCAGTCCCCTTCCCCAGATATATGCCTCATCACAGTTCTATCTCAGAGATCTACAGGCAGTCCCCTTCCCCAGATATATGCCTCATCACAGTTCTATCTCAGAGATCTACAGGCAGTCCCCTTCCCCAGATATATGCCTCGTCACAGTTCTCTCTCAGAGATCTACAGGCAGTCCCCTTCCCCAGATATATGCCTCATCACAGTTCTCTCTCGGAGATCTACAGGCAGTTCCCTTCCCCAGATATATGCCTCATCACAGTTCTATCTCAGAGATCTACAGGCAGTCCCCTTCCCCAGATATATGCCTCATCACAGTTCTATCTCAGAGATCTACAGGCAGTCCCCTTCCCCAGATATATGCCTCATCACAGTTCTCTCTCGGAGATCTACAGGCAGTCCCCTTCCCCAGATATATGCCTCATCACAGTTCTCTCTCGGAGATCTACAGGCAGTCCCCTTCCCCAGATATATGCCTCATCACAGTTCTCTCTCGGAGATCTACAGGCAGTTCCCTTCCCCAGATATATGCCTCATCACAGTTCTATCTCAGAGATCTACAGGCAGTTCCCTTCCCCAGATATATGCCTCATCACAGTTCTCTCTCAGAGATCTACAGGCAGTTCCCTTCCCCAGATATATGCCTCATCACAGTTCTCTCTCGGAGATCTACAGGCAGTCCCCTTCCCCAGATATATGCCTCATCAGTTCTCTCGGAGATCTACAGGCAGTCCCTTCCCCAGATATATGCCTCATCACAGTTCTCTCTCGGAGATCTACAGGCAGTCCCCTTCCCCAGATATATGCCTCATCACAGTTCTCTCTCGGAGATCTACAGGCAGTTCCTTCCCAGATATATATGCCTCATCACAGTTCTATCTCAGAGATCTACAGGCAGTCCCCTTCCCCAGATATATGCCTCATCACAGTTCTATCTCAGAGATCTACAGGCAGTCCCCTTCCCCAGATATATGCCTCGTCACAGTTCTATCTCAGAGATCTACAGGCAGTCCCCTTCCCCAGATATATGCCTCGTCACAGTTCTCTCTCAGAGATCTACAGGCAGTTCCCTTCCCCAGATCTACAGGCAGTCCCCTTCCCCAGATATATGCCTCGTCACAGTTCTATCTCAGAGATCTACAGGCAGTCCCCTTCCCCAGATATATGCCTCATCACAGTTCTCTCTCAGAGATCTACAGGCAGTTCCCTTCCCCAGATATATGCCTCGTCACAGTTCTCTCTCAGAGACCAAATAGTTAACCAAATATCTATCCAAATAGTTAACCAAATAGTTAACCAAATATCTATCCAAATAGTTAACCAAATAGTTAACCAAATAGTTAACCAAATATCTATCCAAATATCTATCCAAATAGTTATCCAAATATCTATCCAAATAGTTAACCAAATAGTTAACCAAATAGTTAACCAAATATCTATCCAAATATCTATCCAAATATCTATCCAAATAGTTAACCAAATATCTATCCAAATAGTTAACCAAATAGTTAACCAAATAGTTAACCAAATATCTATCCAAATAGTTATCCAAATATCTATCCAAATATCTATCCAAATAGTTAACCAAATAGTTAACCAAATATCTATCCAAATAGTTAACCAAATATCTATCCAAATAGTTAACCAAATATATATCCAAATGGTTAACCAAATAGTTAACCAAATATCTATCCAAATAGTTAACCAAATATCTATCCAAATAGTTAACCAAATGGTTAACCAAATATCTATCCAAATAGTTAACCAAATAGTTAACCAAATATCGATCCAAATAGTTAACCAAATAGTTAACCAAATATCTATCCAAATGGTTAACCAAATAGTTAACCAAAAAGTTATCCAAATATCTATCCAAATAGTTCACCAAATATCTATCAAAATAGTTATCCAAATAGTTAACCAAATATCTATCCAAATAGTTAATCAAATATATATCCAAATAGTTAATCAAATATATATCCAAATAGTTAACCAAACTTTCTGCACCTTTTTGCACAAACTAGTTTTTTACTCGTCATGTACGCTGCTCCGACTATTTATTGTTTATCCTGTTGCCTAGTCACTCTGTGAAAGTAACCATTACTATTTATTGTTTATCCTGTTGCCTAGTCACTCTGTGAAAGTAACCATTACTATTTATTGTTTATCCTGTTGCCTAGTGACTCTGTGAAAGTAACCATTACTATTTATTGTTTATCCTGTTGCCTAGTCACTCTGTGAAAGTAACCATTACTATTTATTGTTTATCCTGTTGCCTAGTCACTCTGTGAAAGTAACCATTACTATTTATTGTTTATCCTGTTGCCTAGTAACTCTGTGAAAGTAACCATTACTATTTATTGTTTATCCTGTTGCCTAGTCACTCTGTGAAAGTAACCATTACTATTTATTGTTTATCCTGTTGCCTAGTCACTCTGTGAAAGTAACCATTACTATTTATTGTTTATCCTGTTGCCTAGTCACTCTGTGAAAGTAACCATTACTATTTATTGTTTATCCTG
>NW_027033718.1:0-6703 GCF_034236695.1 Oncorhynchus nerka | reverse complement strand
TCGTTGCAAATGCTGCTGGCAGCTGGTACATGCTGGCTGCTGGTATGCTCACAAGTATGATGGCTGCTGGTATGCTGGCTGCTGGTATGCTGGCTGCTGTGGTATGCTGGTATGCTGGCTGCTGGTATGCTGGCTGCTGGTATGCTGGCTGCTGGTATGCTGGTATGATGGCTGCTGGTATACTTTGGCTGCTGGTATGCTGGCTGCTGGTATGCTGGCTGCTGGTATGCTGGTATGATGATGGCTGCTGGTATGCTGGCTGCTGGTATGCTGGCTGCTGGTATGCTGGCTGCTGGTACATGCTGGCTGCTGGTATGCTTTCTTGACTTGGGATATGAGGTTTCAACCACACGGTTGACCTTTTTCTCGCACAAAGCCAGCTAAAAAACCCTTCTATAAATGAAAATGTGTGGAGATACCCTTTGAGCTAATAGGCTAGTTAGTTTATCTACTTCCTCTTCCTATTATAATGTGTTATAAGGTCAAAATAATGAAAAGCGATTTACCAAATCTATTCATGTTTAAAACAGTGACTCCTTTCGATTATCATTCACATTAGATTTGTTTTAGAACATATCATGTGGTCCCTGGCTTGCCCAGTTTTTGCCTGGGAGGGGGTCCCTGGCTCTCAGTTTTGCCTGGGAGGGGTCCCTGGCTGCCGGTTTGCCTGGGAGGGGGTCCCTGGCCTCGCGGTTTTTTTAAATTTTTTTATTTCACCTTTATTTAACCAGGTAGGCTAGTTGAGAACAAGTTCTCATTTGCAGCTGCGACCTGGCCAAGATAAACATAGCAGTGTGAACAGACAACACAGAGTTACATGGAGTACAGCAATTAACAAGTCAATAACACACAGTAGAAAAAAATGGGCAGTCTATATACAATGTGTGCAAAAGGCATGAGGTAGGCGGAATAATACAATTTTGCAGATTAACACTGGGGTGATAAATGATCAGATGGTCATGCAGGTAGAGATATTGGTGTGCAAAAGAGCAGAAAGGTAAATAAATAAATAAAATAAAACAGTATAAAAACAGTATGGGGATGAGGTAGGTGAAAATGGGTGGGCTATTTACCAATAGACTATGTACAGCTGCAGCGATCGGTTAGCTGCTCGGATAGCTGATGTTTGAAGTTGGTGAGGAGATAAAAGTCTCCAACTTCAGCGATTTTTACGTTCCATTCCAGTCACAGGCAGCAGAGTACTGGGAACCGGAGGCTGACCAAATGAGGTGTTGGCTTTAGGGATGATCAGTGAGATACACCTGCTGGAGCGTGTGCTACGGATGGGTGTTGCCATCGTGACCAGTGAACTGAGATAAGGCGGAGCTTTACCTAGCATGGACTTGTAGATGACCTGGAGCCAGTGGGTCTGGCGGCGAATATGGGAGGGCCAGCCGACTAGAGCATACAAGTCGCAGTGGTGGGTGGTATAAGGTGCTTTTGGTGACAAAACGGATGGCACTATGATAGACTGCATCCAGTTTGCTGAGGTAGAGTGTTGGAAGCCATTTTGTAGATGACATCGCCGAAATCGAGGATCGGTAGGATAGTCAGTTTTACTAGGGGTAAGCTTGGCGGCGTGGAGTGAAGGAGGCTTTTGTTGCGGAATAGAAAGCCGACTCTTGATTTGATTTTCGATTGGAGATGTTTGATGTGAGTCTGAAGGAGAGTTTGCAGTCTAGCCAGACACCTAGGTACCATAGATGTCCACATATTCAAGGTCGGAACCATCCAGGGTGGTGATGCTAGTCGGGCATGCGGGTGCAGGCAGCTGATCGGTTGAAAAGCATGCATTTGGTTTACTCGCGTTTAAGAGCAGTTGAGGCCACGAGGAAGGAGTGCTGTATGGCATTGAAGCTTCGTTTGGAGGTTAGATAGCACAGTGTCCAATGACGGGCCGAAAGTATATAGAATGGTGTCGTCTGCGTAGGTGGATCACTGGGAATGCGCCCGCAGCAAGAGCAACATCATTGATATATACAGAGAAAAGAGTTCGGCCCGAACCTGGCACCCCCATAGAGACTGCCAGAGGACCGACAGCATGCCCTCGATTTGACACACTGAACTCTGTCTGCAAAGCAAGAACCAGGCAAGGCAGTCATCCGGAGAAACCGAGGCTATTGAGTCTGCCGATAAGAATATGGTGATTGACAGAGTCTAAAGCCTTGGCGAGGTCGATGAGACGGCTGCACAGTACTGTCTTTTATCGATGGCGGTTATGATATCGTTTAGTACCTTGAGCGTGGCTGAGGTGCACCCGTGACCGGCTCGAAACCAGATTGCACAGCGGAGAAGGTACGGTGGGATTCAAGATGGTCAGTGACCTGTTTGTTGACTTGGCTTTCGAAGACCTTAGATAGGCAGGGCAGGATGGATATAGGTCTATAGCAGTTTGGGTCCAGGGTGTCTCCTTTGAAGAGGGATGACTGCGGCAGCTTTCAACCTTGGGGATCTCAGACGATATGAAAGAGAGGTTGAACAGGCTGGTAATAGGGGTTTGCGACAATGGCAGATAGTTTTCAGAAATAGAGGTCCGATTGTCAAGCCCAGCAGCTGATTTGTGCGGGTCTAGGTTTTGCAGCTCTTTCAGAACATCTGCTATCTGGATTTGGGTAAAGGAGAACCTGGAGAGGCTTGGGCGAGGAGCTGCGGGGGAGCTGTTGGCCGAGGTTGGAGTAGCCAGGCGGAAGGCATGGCCAGCCGTTGAGAAGTGCTTATTGAAGCTTTCGATAATCGTGGATTTATCGGTGGAGACCGTGTTACCTAGCCTCAGTGCAGTGGGCAGCTGGGAGGAGGTACTCTTGTTCTCCATGGACTTCACAGTGTCCCAGAACTTTTTTGGAGTTGGAGCTACAGGATGCAAACTTCTGCCTGAAGAAGCTGGCCTTAGCTTTCCTGACTGACTGCGTGTATTGGTTCCTGACTTCCCTGAACAGTTGCATATCACGGGGCTATTCGATGCTATTGCAGTCCGCACAGGATGTTTTTGTGCTGGTCGAGGGCAGTCAGGTCTGGAAGTGAACCAAGGGCTGTATCTGTTCTTGGTTCTGCATTTTGAGAACGGAGCATGCTTATCTAAAATGGTGAGAAGTTACTTTTAAGAATGACCAGGCATCCTCAACTGACGGGATGGGGTCAATGTCCTTCCAGGATACCGGGCCAGGTCGATTAGAAAGGCCTGCTCACAGAAGTGTTTTTTAGGGAGCGTTTGACGTGATGAGGGTGGTCGTTTGACTGCGGCTCCGTGGCGGATACAGGCAATGAGGCCATGATCGCTGAGATCCTGGTTGAAGACAGCGGAGGTGTATTTGGAGGGGCCAGTTGGTCAGGATGGCGTCTATGAGTGCCCTTGTTTACAGAGTTAGGGTTGTACCTGGTGGGTTCCTTGATGATTTGAGTGAGATTGAGGGCATCTAGCTTACATTGTAGGACTGCCGGGGTGTTAAGCATATCCCAGTTTAGGTCACCTAACAGAACAAACTCTGAAGCTAGATGGGGGGCGATCAATTCACAAATGGTGTCCAGGGCACAGCTGGGAGCTGAGGGTGGCGGTAGCAAGCTGGCAACAGTGAGAGACTTATTTCTGGAGAGGGTCATTTTCAAAATTAGTAGTTCGAACTGTTTGGGTATGGACCTGGAAAGTATGACATTACTTTGCAGGCTATCTCTACAGTAGACTGCAACTCCGCCCCCTTTGGTAGTTCTATCTTGACGGAAGATGTTATAGTTGGGTATGGAAATCTCTGAATTTTTGGTGGCCTTCCTGAGCCAGGTTGAACACGGCAAGGACATCAGGGTTAGCAGAGTGTGCTAAAGCAGTGAGTAAAACAAACTTAGGAGGAGGCTTCTGATGTTGACATGCATAAAACCAAGGCTTTTTCGATCACAGAAGTCAACAAATGAGGTACCTGGGGACATGCAGGGCCTGGGTTTACCTCCACATCACCCGCGGAACAGAAAGGAGTAGTATGAGGGTGCGGCTAAAGGCTATCAAAACTGGTCGCCTAGAGCGTTGGGGGCAGAGGATAAGAGGAGCAGGTTTCTGGGCATGGTAGAATATATTCAGGGCATAATGCGCAGACAGGGGTATGGTGGGGTCTTGGTACAGCGGAGTAAGCCCAGGCACTGGGTGATGATGAGACAGGTTGTATCTCTGGACATGCTGGTTGTAATGGGTGAGGTCACCGCATGTGTGGGAGGTGGGACAAAGGAGGTAACAGGGGGTATGCAGAGTGGGTCTAGGGGCTCCATTGTGAACTAAAACAATTATAACTAACCTGAACAACAGTATACAAGGCATATTGACATCTGAGAGAGACATACAGCGAGGCATACAGTAATCACAGGTGTTGAATTTGGAAAGCTAGCTAAAAACAGTAGGCGAGGCTAATCCGCTAGCACAACAAACAGCAGGTAAAATGGCGTTGACTAGGCAACGGGGCCGACAGGTAAGACAAACAAGCAGAAAGGAGTACCGTGATTAATGGACAGTCAGCGTCGTCAGCTATGTAGCCAAGAGATCAGTGTCCAGGGGGCAGCGGTGGATGGGCAGGGGGCTGGCGAGTGATTCAGGTTTTTTTTTTTTTTTTTTTTTTTTAACTAACAATGACTAACTAGCTTGTAGCTAGTTAGCTGGTTAAACGTCTGGAGGTTCTTGAGTGTCATAAAAATAAAAATAAGAGTAAAAGTAATAAACGATTCCGTATCACATTGGGTGAGGCAGGTTTCCGGAAGGTATAAACAAATTAAAAATCAAAAGAGATAGAAAGTAAATGGGGTCAGAGAGTGATTGGGACGCGGTGGTACAGACGGTTAGCAGGCCTGTGCTAACAAGCTAACAGTTCGTAGGCCCGAGCTAGACAAGGTAGCAGTTAGCGGACCGGAGCTTGACAAGCTAGCCGTTAGGCCGAATTAGCAAGCAGGGAGATAGCGAGGGCTAGAGAGTTAACCTTTGGGGACGTCGCGATGGGGTGAGTCTGTTTATTTATTCCTCTTCATGCGGTGAGCTGGAGATACAGCTTTCAAAGCTCGCGGGCCTTGGCCAGCAGATGGATCTTTGGCGTGTCGCAGCGGAGAAGCCTGTTGAAACCCCCTCGGACGATCCATGTCGGCGGACCAGTCGTGGATCGGCGGGGCTCCGTGTCGGCAGTAGAGGGTCAGTCGTAGGGTCAGGCCAATTGATGTAAAAATTAGGTATTTTGGACCTCTTCGGGTAGTCGGAGATGGGTTTAGCTCGAGGCTAGCTCCAGGCTAACTGGTGCTTGCTCTGGGACAGAGGCGTTAGCCAGGAGTAGCCACTTTGCAGCTAGCTATTTACTGATCCGAAAAGCTTCAGAGCTTGCGGTAGGAATCGGAGATGTGGTAGAGAAAAGCAGTCTGATATGCTTTGGGTAGATGTCGCGCTGGTGTCCTAGTTATGTGAAGACCGGCTAGCAGTGGCTAGCTAGTAGCTGAATTAGCGGCTAGCTTCTGATGAGGGTTCGATTCTAAAGCATAGAAAAAGCAGATCCGTACCACATTGGGTGATGCGGGTTGCAGGAGAGTATATTCAGCCTGTGGTTGGGAAGTGAGATTAAAATATGTACGAAATATATACGGAAAAAAGAGAAAACTATATTTACACACTATACAGGGCGGGACAAGACAAAACACACGTCCGACTGCTGAGCCATCTTGGATCTATGGTCCTAGCTCTCCGGTTTGCCCACAGGAGGGGTCCCTGGCTTGCCGGTTTGCCTGGGAGGGGTCCCTAGCTCTCCGGTTTGCCTGGGAGGGTCCCTGGCTCGCCGGTTTGCCTGGGGGAGGGTCCCCTGGCTTGCCGGTTTGCCTGGGAGGGGTCCCTAGCTCTCCGGTTTGCCTGGGAGGGGTCCCACTGGCTCGTGGTTTTGCCTGGGAGGGATCCTGGCTCGCCGGTTTGCCTGGGAGGGTCCCTGGCTCGCCGGTTTTACTGGGAGGGGGTCCCTGGCTCGCCGGTTTGCCTGGGAGGGGGTCCCTAGCTCTCCAGTTTGCCTAGGAGGGGTCCCTGGCTTGCGGTTTGCCTGGGAGGGGTCCCTAGCTCTCGGTTTGCCTGGGAGGGTCCCTGGCTCGCCGGTTTGCCTGGGAGGGGTCCCTGGCTTGCCGGTTTGCCTGGGAGGTCCCTAGCTCTCCGGTTTGCCTGGAGGGTCCCTGGCTCGCCGGTTTGCCTGGGAGGGGTCCCTAGCTCTCCGGTTTGCCTAGGAGGGGGTCCCTGGCTTGCCGGTTTGCCTGGGAGGGGGTCCCTAGCTCTCCGGTTTGCCTGGGAGGGGGTCCCTAGCTCTCCGGTTTGCCTGGGAGGGGGTCCCTGGCTCTCCGGTTTTCCTGGGAGGGGGTCCCTGGCTCGCCGGTTTGCCTGGGAGGGGGTCCCTGGCTTGCCGGTTTGCCTGGGAGGGGGTCCCTAGCTCTCCGGTTTGCCTGGGAGGGGGTCCCTAGCTCTCCGGTTTGCCTGGGAGGGGGTCCCTGGCTCTCCGGATTGGTTCAGTTTATATCAGCAGGAGAGGTACAACTCTACCTGATTCTGGTTCAGTTTATATCAGCAGGAGAGGTACAACTCTACCTGATTCTGGTTCAGTTTATATCAGCAGGAGAGGTACAACTCTACCTGATTCTGGTTCAGTTGATATCAGCAGGAGAGGTACAACTCTACCTGATTCTGGTTCAGTTTATATCAGCAGGAGAGGTACAACTC
>NW_027033717.1:0-6701 GCF_034236695.1 Oncorhynchus nerka | reverse complement strand
CCTGTACTACCTGGGCCCAGCCCCTGGTTCTCTGCTGTACTGTACTATCTGGGCCCAGCCCCTGGTCCTCTGCTGTACTGTACTATCTGGGCCCAGCCCCTGGTCCTCTCCTGTACTATCTGGGCCCAGCCCCTGGTCCTCTGCTGTACTGTACTATCTGGGCCCAGCCCCTGGTCCTCTGCTGTACTATCTGGGCCCAGCCCCTGGTCCTCTCCTGTACTACCTGGCCCCAGGCCCCGGTCCTCTGCTGTACTGTACTATCTGGGCCCAGCCCCTGGTCCTCTGCTGTACTGTACTATCTGGGCCCAGCCCCTGGTCCTCTCCTGTACGATCTGGGCCCAGCCCCTGGTCCTCTGCTGTACTATCTGGGCCCAGCCCCTGGTCCTCTCCTGTACTATCTGGTCCCAGCTCCAAGCAGAGGGACCTAGCCTAATTATAGTGTCATGTTTATTGGACAACCTGTTGATATGACAACTTAACAGAACCATACCGAGACAAAGTGTTGATGACCAACCAAGAATCCGACCAACACCCCTGGTGAGACAAAACCGCGTCTCGTCAGTGAAGAGCACTTTTTTCCAGTCCTGTCTGGTCCAGCAACGGTGGGCTTGTGCCCATAAGCGACGTTGTTGCCAGTGATGTCTGGTGAGGACCTGCCTTACAACAGGCCTCCAGCCTCTCTCAGCTTATTGCGAACAGTCTAAACACTGATGGAGGGATTGTGTGATCCTGGTGTAACTCAGGCAGTTGTTGCCATCCTGTACCTGTCCTGCAGGTGTGATGTTAGGATGTACTGGTCCTGTGCAGGTGTTACACGTGGTCTGCCACTGCGAGGACGATCGGCTCTCCGTCCTGTCTCCCTGTAGCGCTGTCTTAGGCGTCTCACAGTACGGACATGGCCACATCTGCAGTCCTCATGCCTCCTTTGCAGCATGCCTAAGGCACGTTCACACAGATGAGCAGGGACTCTGGGCATCTTTTCTTTTGGTGTTTTTCAGAGTCAGTGGAAAGGCCTCCTAGTGTCCTACGTTTTCATAACTGTGACCTTAATTGCCTACCGTCTGTAAGCTGTTAGTGTCTTAACGACCGTTCCACAGGTACATGTTCATTAATTGTTTATGGTTCATTGAACAAACATGGAAAACGGTGTTAAAATCCTTTACAATGAAGGTCTGTGAAGTTATTTGGATTTTTATGAATTATCTTTGAAAGACAGAGCCCTGAAAAGGGGACTTTTTATTAGTTTATTTTTCTTAACTTTTTAAAGCATTTTTGGTTAAGTGCTTGTAAGTAAGCATTTCACTGTAAGGTCTATTCGGCGCATGTGACAAATACAATTTGATTTAGTGCACTACTTTTGACCAGAGCCCTACATCTACCTTGAATTCTCCATCTGAATCCATCCATCCAGACTTTACAGTGATATCACTAACAGTCCCTGGGAGAAGCTATTGTAATACTCCATCCCATACAGTGATATCACTAACAGTCCCTGAGAGAAGCTATTGTAATACTCCATCCCATACAGTGATATCACTAACAGTCCCTGAGAGAAGCTATTGTAATACTCCATCCCATACAGTGATATCACTAACAGTCCCTGAGAGAAGCTATTGTAATACTCCATCCCATACAGTGATATCACTAACAGTCCCTGAGAGAGAGCTATTGTAATACTCCATCCCAGCACAGTGATATCACTAACAGTCTCTGAGGAAGAAGCTATTGTAATACTCCATCCCATACAGTGATATCACTAACAGTCCCTGAGAGAAGCTATTGTAATACTCCATCCCATACAGTGATATCACTAACAGTCTCTGAGAGAAGCTATTCTTACACCCCCTCTGTATGTTAATTTCCTTGCCTCCTGCGCTGTGATTGGATGCCAGGAAGCATGCCAGGAAATGCATTAAAATAATACCTTTAGATGGATCCAGGCTACAGAGGCGAGCGAGGCTATGCTGGAGAGGGGCTGCGTCCCAAATGACCCCTCATATCTCCTATATAGTGCACTTCTTATGACCCCTGGAATAGATAGAACGTAGCTCAGAGATATAACATTCAAAATGGGTGAATTGTTCCTTTTTTTTTTTTTTAAAGGAAACGATTTCAAACAGCGCTTGAACCCAAGGGGTGTGACGTGATGCAGGAGGTGTTGCAGCCAGGAGGCTTCCTGTTAGAGCTAGCTGCTATTTCAGGAAGATTCACACACCAAGGGATTTACATGGAAAGAAATAATGTCAGGTTGACAGGCCCTCATGATGTAATGGGAGGTATTAATGTCAGGTTGACAGGCCCTCATGATGTAATGGGAGGTATTAATGTCAGGTTGACAGGCCCTCATGATGTAATGGGAGGGTAGTTAATGTCAGGTTGACAGGGCCCTCATGATGTAATGGCGAGGTATTAATGTCAGGTTGACAGGCCCTCATGATGTAATGGGAGAGTATTAATGTCGAGGTTGACAGGCCCTCATGATGTAATGGAGCAGGCTGACAGGCCCTCATGATGTAATGGGAGGTAGGAGAATTGACGACCCTCATGATGTAATGGGAGGATTGACAGGCCCCTCATGATGTAATGGGAGGTTGACAGGCCCCTCATGATGTAATGGGAGGTTGACAGGCCCTCATGATGTAATGTCGGGTTGACGAGCCCTCATGATGTAATGGGGAGGTATTAATGTCAGGTTGACAGGCCCTCATGATGTAATGGGACAGGCCCTCATGATGTAATGGGGTGACAGGCCCTCATGATGTAATGGGAGGTTGACAGGCCCTCATGATGTAATGGGGGAGTTGATGTAATGGGAGGTTGACGGCCCTCATGATGTAATGGGAGGTTGACAGGCCCTCATGATGTAATGTCAGGCCCTCATGATGCAGGCCCTCATGATGTAATGGGAGGTTGACAGGCCCTCATGATGTAATGGGAGGTTGACAGGCCCTCATGATGTAATGGGAGGTTGACGGAGGCCCTCATGATGTAATGGGAGGTTGACAGGCCCTCATGATGTAATGGGGAGTTGACAGGCCCTCATGATGTAATGGGAGGTTGACAGGCCCCTCGTGATGTAATGGGAGGTTGACAGGCCTCGTGATGTAATGGGAGGTTGACAGGCCCTCGTGATGTAATGGGAAATTGACAGGCCCTCGTGATGTAATGGGAGGTTGACAGGCCCTCGTGATGTAATGGGAGGTTGACAAACCTAAATGCGTGATGTAATGGAGGTTGACAGGCCCTCGTGATGTAATGGGAGGTTGACAGGCCCTCGTGATGTAATGGGAGGTTGACAGGCCCTCGTGATGTAATGGGAGGTTGACAGGCCCTCGTGATGTAATGGGGAGGTTGACCCCTCGTGATGGCCCTCGTGATGTAATGGGAGGTTGAAGCAGGCCCTCGTGATGTAATGGGAGGTTGACAGGCCTCGTGATGCCAGCCAGAGTTTAGGTGCCCACGTTTACAGACCTTTACTTGGTGACTTCAGTGGTCAGTCAGCAGCGGCCTTTCGTAGAGGTGACTGCTAAGTGTGTTTTTATTGATCAGATCTAATAGTAGCATATGAGAGAAGGCTGTGCCTCGGTACTGTACAGTGTATAGGTCTAATGGGCTGTGCCTTGGTACTGCTTGATGGCACTAGGTCTAATGGGCATGCCTCGGTACTGTACAGTGTATGGTCACAATGGAGGCTGTGCCTCGGTACTGTACAGTGTATAGGTCTAATGGGCTGTGCCTCGGTACTGTACAGTGTATAGGTCTAATGGGCTGTGCCTCGGTACTGTACAGTGTATAGGTCTAATGGGCTGTGCCTCGGTACTGTACAGTGTATAGGTCTAATGGGCTGTGCCTCGGTACTGTACGAGTGTATAGGTCTAATGGGCTGTGCCTCGGTACTGTACAGTGTATAGGTCTAATGGGCTGTGCCTCGGTACTGTACAGTGTATAGGTCTAATGGGCTGTGCCTCGGTACTGTACAGTGTATAGGTCTAATGGGCTGTGCCTCGGTACTGTACAGTGTTTAGGTCTAATGGGCTGTGCCTCGGTACTGTACAGTGTATAGGTCTAATGGGCTGTGCCTCGGTACTGTACTTAGTGATGTAGGTCTAATGGGCTGTGCCTCGGTACTGTACAGTGTATAGGTCTAATGGGCTGTGCCTCGGTACTGTACAGTGTATAGGTCTAATGGGCTGTGCCTCGGTACTGTACAGTGTATAGGTCTAATGGGCTGTGCCTCGGTACTGTACAGTGTATAGGTCTAATGGGCTGTGCCTCGGTACTGTACAGTGTATAGGTCTAATGGGCTGTGCCTCGGTACTGTACAGTGTATAGGTCTAATGGGCTGTGCCTCGGTACTGTACAGTGTTTAGGTCTAATGGGCTGTGCCTTGGTACTGTACAGTGTATAGGTCTAATGGGCTGTGCCTCGGTACTGTACAGTGTATAGGTCTAATGGGTTGTGCCTCGGTACTGTATAGGTCTAATGGGCTGTGCCTCGGTACTGTACAGTGTATAGGTCTAATGGGCTGTGCCTCGGTACTGTACAGTGTATAGGTCTAATGGGCTGTGCCTTGGTACTGTACAGTGTATAGGTCTAATGGGCTGTGCCTCGGTACTGTACAGTGTATAGGTCTAATGGGTTGTGCCACTGTACAGTGTATAGGTCTAATGGGCTGTGCCTCGGTACTGTATAGGTCTAATGGGCTGTGCCTTGGTACTGTACAGTGTATAGGTCTAATGGGCTGTGCCTCGGTACTGTACAGTGTATTGGTCTAATGGGCTGTGCCTCGGTACTGTACAGTGTATAGGTCTAATGGGCTGGGAAATGAAGATCAATCCTGACTGGAAAGGAAGCTTTCATGTCCTGCTTTTCCATAAGCTTCTATGTCTTCCACTCCATCGCTTGTTACACGAGGAACAAAGCCATGATATCCATCTGATGAGGAAGAGATGTGGTAAGGAAACTGTTCAAGGGGATTGGATCAGATTGTTGTAGGAGGTTAAACATCGCTGTAGGTTAAACATCGCTGTGGGAAGCTTGGACGCTGACCCTGGGGATTGGATCAGATTGTTGTAGGGGGTTAAACATCGCTGTAGGTTAAACATCGCTGTAGGAAGCTTGGACGTTGACCTGAGCTGACCCTGTAGACTCCAGCTGCTGCGTGTACAGTAAAATTAGCAGACAGAGTTGTAGGCCCACAGCCTGGCCATCTGCCGACAGATCCACGGGCCCACGGCCTGGCCATCTGCCGACAGATCCACGGGCCCACGGCCTGGCCATCTGCCGACAGATCCACGGGCCCACGGCCTGGCCATCTGCCGACAGATCCACGGGCCCACGGCCTGGCCATCTGCCGACAGATCCACGGGCCCACGGCCTGGCCATCTGCCGACAGATCCACGGGCCCACGGCCTGGCCATCTGCCGACAGATCCACAGATTCATGAATGTGGTAAACCATCAATTTCAAACTGTTTTTGCTTTGTCATTATGGGGTATTGTGATGTCATTATGGGGTATTGTGATGTCATTACGGGGTATTGTGATGTCATTATTGTGATGTCATTACGGGGTATTGTGTGTAGATTGATGAGGGGGGGAGAAAAACAATTTAATCAATTTTAGAATAAGTCTGTAACCCAACAGTATGGAAAAAGTCAATCGGTCTGAATGCTTTCTGAATGCGCTGTATGTGATAGGACTACCATTTGTAAAACGCAACAAAATGACTGCGGTCTGAATGCTTTCTGAATGCGCTGTATGTGATAGGACTACCATTTGTAAAACGCAACAAAAAGACTGCGGTCTGAATGCTTTCTGAATGCGCTGTATGTGATAGGACTACCATTTGTAAAACGCAACAAAATGACTGCGGTCTGAATGCTTTCTGAATGCGCTGTATGTGATAGGACTACCATTTGTAAAACACAACAAAATGACTGCGGTCTGAATGCTTTCTGAATGCGCTGTATGTGATAGGACTACCATTTGTAAAACACAACAAAATGACTGCGGTCTGAATGCTTTCTGAATGCGCTGTATGTGATAGGACTACCATTTGTAAAACACAACAAAAGACTGCGGTCTGAATGCTTTCTGAATGCGCTGTATGTGATAGGACTACCATTTGTAAACACAACAAAATGACTGCGGTCTGAATGCTTTCTGAATGCGCTGTATGTGATAGGACTACCATTTGTAAAACACAACAAAATGACTGCGGTCTGAATGCTTTCTGAATGCGCTGTATGTGATAGGACTACCATTTGTAAAACACAACAAAATGACTGCGGTCTGAATGCTTTCTGAATGCGCTGTATGTGATAGGACTACCATTTGTAAAACACAACAAAATGACTGCGGTCTGAATGCTTTCTGAATGCGCTGTATGTGATAGGACTACCATTTGTAAACACAACAAAATGACTGCGGTCTGAATGCTTTCTGAATGCGCTGTATGTGATAGGACTACCATTTGTAAAACACAACAAAATGACTGCGGTCTGAATGCTTTCTGAATGCGCTGTATGTGATAGGACTACCATTTGTAAAACACAACAAAATGACTGCGGTCTGAATGCTTTCTGAATGCGCTGTATGTGATAGGACTACCATTTGTAAAACACAACAAAATGACTGCGGTCTGAATGCTTTCTGAATGCGCTGTATGTGATAGGACTACCATTTGTAAAACACAACAAA
>NW_027033716.1:0-6699 GCF_034236695.1 Oncorhynchus nerka | reverse complement strand
AGTCACATACAGGGAGGTTATGGTGGTAGTAGTATAGTCACATACAGGGAGGTTATGGTGGTAGTATAGTCACATACAGGAGGTTATGGGTGGTAGTAGTATAAGTCACATACAGGGAGGTTATGGTGGTAGTAGTATAGTCACATACAGGAGGTTATGGTGGTAGTAGTATAGTCACATACAGGGAGGTTATGGTGGTAGTATAGTCACATACAGGAGGTTATGGTGGTAGTAGTATAGTCACATACAGGGAGGTTATGGTGGTAGTAGTATAGTCACATACAGGGAGGTTATGGTGGTAGTAGTAAGTCACATACAGGGAGGTTATGGTGGTAGTAGTAGTCACATACAGGGAGGTTATGGTGGTAGTAGTATAGTCACATACAGGAGGTTATGGTGGTAGTAGAGTCACATACAGGGAGGTTATGGTGGTAGTAGTATAGTCACATACATGGAGGTTATGGTGGTAGTATAGTCACATACAGGGAGGTTATGGTGGTAGTATATAGTCACATACAGGGAGGTTATGGTGGTAGTATAGTCACATACAGGGAGGTTATGGTGAGTAGTATAGTCACATACAGGGAGGTTATGGTGGTAGTAATAGTCACATACAGGGAGGTTATGGTGGTAGTAGTATAGTCACATACAGGGAGGTTATGGTGGTAGTAGTAAGTCACATACAGGGAGGTTATGGTGGTAGTAGTATAGTCACATACAGGAGGTTATGGTGGTAGTAGTATAGTCACATACAGGGAGGTTATGGTGGTAGTAAAGTCACATACAGGGAGGTTATGGTGGTAGTAGTATAGTCACATACAGGGAGGTTATGGTGGTAGTAGTAGTCACATACAGGGAGGTTATGGTGGTAGTAGTATAGTCACATACAGGAGGTTATGGTGGTAGTAGTATAGTCACATACAGGGAGGTTATGGTGGTAGTAGTATAGTCACATACAGGGGAGGTTATGGTGGTAGTATAGTCACATACAGGAGGTTATGGTGGTAGTAGTATAGTCACATACAGGGAGGTTATGGTGGTAGTAGTAAGTCACATACAGGGAGGTTATGGTGGTAGTATAGTCACATAGAGGGAGGTTATGGTGGTAGTAGTATAGTCACATACAGGGAGGTTATGGTGGTAGTAGTATAGTCACATACAGGAGGTTATGGTGGTAGTATAGTCACATACAGGAGGTTATGGTGAGTAGTATAGTCACATACAGGGAGGTTATGGTGGTAGTATAGTCACATACAGGAGGTTATGGTGGTAGTAGTATAGTCACATACAGGAGGTTATGGTGGTAGTATAGTCACATACAGGAGGTTATGGTGGTAGTAGTATAGTCACATACAGGAGGTTATGGTGGTAGTAGTAAGTCACATACAGGAGGTTATGGTGGTAGTAGTATAGTCACATACAGGGAGGTTATGGTGGTAGTAATAGTCACATACAGGGAGGTTATGGTGGTAGTAGTATAGTCACATACAGGGAGGTTATGGTGGTAGTATAGTCACATACAGGGAGGTTATGGTGGTAGTAGTAGTCACATACAGGAGGTTATGGTGGTAGTAGTATAGTCACATACAGGGAGGTTATGGTGGTAGTAGTATAGTCACATACAGGGAGGTTATGGTGGTAGTAGTATAGTCACATACAGGGAGGTTATGGTGGTAGTAGTATAGTCACATACAGGGAGGTTATGGTGGTAGTAGTATAGTCACATACAGGGGAGGTTATGGTGGTAGTAGTAAGTCACATACAGGGAGGTTATGGTGGTAGTATAGTCACATACAGGAGGTTATGGTGGTAGTATAGTCACATACAGGGAGGTTATGGTGGTAGTAGTATAGTCACATACAGGGAGGTTATGGTGGTAGTATAGTCACATACAGGGAGGTTATGGTGGTAGTAAAGTCACATACAGGGAGGTTATGGTGGTAGTATAGTCACATACAGGGAGGGTTATGGTGGTAGTAGTATAGTCACATACAGGGAGTTATGGTGGTAGTAGTATAGTCACATACAGGGGAGGTTGGTGGTAGTAGTATAGTCACATACAGGGAGGTTATGGTAGTAGTATAGTCATACAGGGGAGGAGGTTATGGTGGTAGTAAAGTCACATACAGGGAGGTTATGGTGGTGGCAGTAGTATAGTCACATACAGGAGGTTATGGTGGTAGTATAGTCACATACAGGGGAGTTATGGTGGTAGTAGTATAGTCACACACAGGGAGGTTATGGTGGTAGTATAGTCACATACAGGGAGGTTATGGTAGTAGTAGTATAGTCACATACAGGAGGTTATGGTGGTAGTAAAGTCACATACAGGAGGTTATGTTAGTAAAGTCTGATATAGTCACATACAGGGTTATAGTCACATACAGGGAGGTTATGGTGGTAGTAAAGTCACATATACAAGGAGTTATGGTGGTAGTATAGTCACATACAGGAGGTTATGGTGGTAGTATAAGTCACATACAGGGAGGTTATGGTGGTAGTAGTATAGTCACATACAGGGAGGTTATGGTGGTAGTAAAGTCACATACAGGGAGGTTATGGTGGTAGTAGTATAGTCACATACAGGGAGGTTATGGTGGTAGTATAGTCACATACAGGGAGGTTATGGTGGTAGTATAGTCACATACAGGGAGGTTATGGTGGTAGTAAAGTCACATACAGGGAGGTTATGGTGGTAGTAGTATAGTCACATACAGAGAGGTTATGGTGGTAGTATAAGTCACATACAGGGAGGTTATGGTGGTAGTAGTATAGTCACATACAGGGAGGTTATGGTGGTAGTAGTATAGTCACATACAGGAGGTTATGGTGGTAGTATAAGTCACATACAGGGAGGTTATGGTGGTAGTATAGTCACATACAGGGAGGTTATGGTGGTAGTAGTATAGTCACATACAGGGAGGTTATGGTGGTAGTAGTATAGTCACATACAGGGAGGTTATGGTGGTAGTATAGTCACATACAGGGAGGTTATGGTGGTAGTATAGTCACATACAGGGAGGTTATGGTGGTAGTATAGTCACATACAGGGAGGTTATGGTGGTAGTAAAGTCACATACAGGGAGGTTATGGTGGTAGTATAGTCACATACAGGGAGGTTATGGTGGTAGTAAAGTCACATACAGGGAGGTTATGGTGGTAGTAGTATAGTCACATACAGGGAGGTTATGGTGGTAGTAAAGTCACATACAGAGAGGTTATGGTGGTAGTATAGTCACATACAGGGAGGTTATGGTGGTAGTAGTATAGTCACATACAGGGAGGTTATGGTGGTAGTAGTATAGTCACATACAGGGAGGTTATGGTGGTAGTATAGTCACATACAGGGAGGTTATGGTGGTAGTATAGTCTCATAGAGGGAGGTTATGGTGGTAGTAGTATAGTCACATACAGGGAGGTTATGGTGGTAGTAGTATAGTCACATACAGGGAGGTTATGGTGGTAGTAAAGTCACATACAGGGAGGTTATGGTGGTAGTAGTATAGTCACATACAGGGAGGTTATGGTGGTAGTATAGTCACATACAGGGAGGTTATGGTGGTAGTAGTATAGTCACATACAGGGAGGTTATGGTGGTAGTAAAGTCACATACAGGGAGGTTATGGTGGTAGTAGTATAGTCACATACAGGGAGGTTATGGTGGTAGTATAGCCACATACAGGGAGGTTATGTTGGTAGTAGTATAGTCACATACAGGGAGGTTATGGTGGTAGTATAGTCACATACAGGGAGGTTATGGTGGTAGTAGTATAGTCACATACAGGGAGGTTATGGTGGTAGTATAGTCACATACAGGGAGGTTATGGTGGTAGTAGTATAGTCACATACAGGGAGGTTATGGTGGTAGTAAAGTCACATACAGGGAGGTTATGGTGGTAGTAAAGTCACATACAGGGAGGTTATGGTGGTAGTAAAGTCACATAGAGGGAGGTTATGGTGGTAGTAGTAGAGTCACACACAGGGAGGTTATGATGGTAGTATAGTCACATACAGGGAGGTTATGGTGGTAGTAGTATAGTCACATACAGGGAGGTTATGGTGGTAGTTGTATAGTCACATACAGGGAGGTTATGGTGGTGGTAGTATAGTCACATACAGGGAGGTTATGGTGGTAGTAAAGTCACATACAGGGAGGTTATGGTGGTAGTAGTATAGTCACATACAGGGAGGTTATGGTGGTGGTAGTATAGTCACATACAGGGAGGTTATGGTGGTAGTAAAGTCACATACAGGGAGGTTATGGTGGTAGTAAAGTCACATAGAGGGAGGTTATGGTGGTAGTAGTAAAGTCACACACAGGGAGGTTATGGTGGTAGTAGTATAGTCACATACAGTGAGGTTATAGTGGTAGTAAAGTCACATACAGGGAGGTTATGGTGGTAGTATAGTCACATACAGGGAGGTTATGGTGGTAGTATAGTCACATAGAGGGAGGTTATGGTGGTAGTAGTATAGTCACATACAGGGAGGTTATGGTGGTAGTAGTAAAGTCACATACAGGGAGGTTATGGTGGTAGTAGTATAGTCACATACAGGGAGGTTATGGTGGTAGTAGTATAGTCACATACAGGGAGGTTATGGTGGTAGTAGTATAGTCACATACAGGGAGGTTATGGTGGTAGTATAGTCACATAAAGGGAGGTTATGGTGGTAGTAGTATAGTCACATACAGGGAGGTTATGGTGGTAGTAGTATAGTCACATACAGTGAGGTTATGGTGGTAGTATAGTCACATACAGGGAGGTTATGGTGATAGTAAAGTCACATACAGGGAGGTTATGGTGGTAGTATAGTCACATACAGGGAGGTTATGGTGGTAGTAAAGTCACATACAGGGAGGTTATGGTGGTAGTAGTATAGTCACATACAGGGAGGTTATGGTGGTAGTAAAGTCACATACAGAGAGGTTATGGTGGTAGTATAGTCACATACAGGGAGGTTATGGTGGTAGTAGTATAGTCACATACAGGAGGTTATGGTGGTAGTAGTATAGTCACATACAGGGAGGTTATGGTGGTAGTAGTATAGTCACATACAGGGAGGTTATGGTGGTAGTAGTATAGTCACATACAGGGAGGTTATGGTGGTAGTAGTATAGTCACATACAGGAGGTTATGGTGGTAGTAGTATAGTCACATACAGGGAGGTTATGGTGGTAGTAGTATAGTCACATACAGGGAGGTTATGGTGGTAGTAGTATAGTCACATACAGGAGGTTATGGTGGTAGTATAGTCACATACAGGGAGGTTATGGTGGTAGTAGTATAGTCACATACAGGGAGGTTATGGTGGTAGTAGTATAGTCACATACAGGGAGGTTATGGTGGTAGTAGTATAGTCACATACAGGGAGGTTATGGTGGTAGTAAAGTCACATACAGGGAGGTTATGGTGGTAGTATAGTCACATACAGGGAGGTTATGGTGGTAGTAAAGTCACATACAGGGAGGTTATGGTGGTAGTAGTATAGTCACATACAGGGAGGTTATGGTGGTAGTAAAGTCACATACAGAGAGGTTATGGTGGTAGTATAGTCACATACAGGGAGGTTATGGTGGTAGTAGTATAGTCACATACAGAGAGGTTATGGTGGTAGTAGTATAGTCACATACAGGGAGGTTATGGTGGTAGTAGTATAGTCACATACAGGGAGGTTATGGTGGTAGTAGTATAGTCACATACAGGGAGGTTATGGTAGTAGTATAGTCACATACAGGGAGGTTATGGTGGTAGTAAAGTCACATACAGGGAGGTTATGGTGGTAGTAGTATAGTCACATAGAGGGAGGTTATGGTGGTAGTAGTAGAGTCACACACAGGGAGGTTATGGTGGTAGTATAGTCACATACAGGGAGGTTATGGTGGTAGTAGTATAGTCACATACAGGGAGGTTATGGTGGTAGTAGTATAGTCACATACAGGGAGGTTATGGTGGTGGTAGTATAGTCACATACAGGGAGGTTATGGTGGTAGTAATAGTCACATACAGGGAGGTTATGGTGGTAGTAGTATAGTCACATACAGGGAGGTTATGGTGGTAGTATAGTCACATACAGGGAGGTTATGGTGGTAGTAGTATAGTCACATACAGGAGGTTATGGTGGTAGTAGTAAAGTCACATACAGGAGGTTATGGTGGTAGTAGTATAGTCACATACAGGGGAGGTTATGGTGGTAGATATAGTCACATACAGGGAGGTTATGGTGGTAGTATAAGTCACATAGAGGAGGTTATGGTGGTAGTAGTATAGTCACATACAGGAGGTTATGGTGGTAGTAGTATAGTCACATACAGGGAGGTTATGGTGGTAGTAGTATAGTCACATACAGGGAGGTTATGGTGGTAGTAGTATAGTCACATACAGGAGGTTATGGTGGTAGTAGTATAGTCACATACAGGAGGTTATGGTGGTAGTAAAGTCACATACAGGGAGGTTATGGTGGTAGTAGTATAGTCACATACAGGGAGGTTATGGTGGTAGTATAGTCACATACAGGGAGGTTATGGTGGTAGTAGTATAGTCACATACAGGGAGGTTATGGTGGTAGTAGTATAGTCACATACAGGAGGTTATGGTGGTAGTAAAGTCACATACAGGGGAGGTTATGGTGGTAGTATAAGTCACATACAGGAGGTTATGGTGGTAGTATAAGTCACATACAGGGAGGTTATGGTGGTAG